>NC_142243.1:77534054-77685569 GCF_052056855.1 Sturnus vulgaris | reverse complement strand
GATGGTATGGTGCTCATCTGGTGCTATTAACATGTAACAAAAAGAACTTTAACTTCTTTCCCATGTGTCCTGATTAAGCAAAAAAGAATCTCTGAAAATGTGATACTGCCGTGTGCCCACAAATCTTGTTTATAAAGAAAATTTTACTTCTGGTGGCTGTATCATGATGAAGACATACTTAACACATAATGACTAAACATGGCCTTCTGTCTCTTGTGTAAGTGGGTAGGCTGCAGGAATAAAGTTTAAAACTCCACTAAGAGTTATCAAATAACTAAGAGTTATTTTCTTATCTCAACTAAGATAAGAAAATTGCAGCTTTGGATAAAAATTCTCAAAGAGCTATCCCATCTTAAAACTCACTTGCAACCACTCCTCTAGCCAAACTCATGCTCATTTGAACAAGATCTCAAAGAACAGGAAGATTTCAAATCCAAGAGTGTTTATAGAGCAGTGTAATACTCATATTGGGCTTTTCAGTGTAGTGTTGGCCCAAACCACAGCAGCAATGTGCTTCCACACCCACTGTGGGAGTCCACAGGAGCCAAGTGCCTGCAGTGCCCGGCCTCAAGCACCACAAAATAATGGGGTGACAATTTGTTCCAGCTAACAGCAGAAGCGGGCCACACAAGCTGTCATTGTGTAACTGCCCTAACATTTCCATAATTATAGTTGCTTCCAAGTCAAATAATTTATACAAGGTTGTTCAGCTTTAGAGAAAAAAACCCACAACATTTTAAAGCTGGGGTGTACATTTATAATCAAATTAAATTCTATATTGAAAATTAATATTAAAGGAAGCAAAAGAACCCCCCAAAAACCACTTGCAATATTCTAGATAGCACATGCAATTCTAATTTTACTTCACATTATGCATGTTTAAAAAGACCAGCATTTATTTATACTTCTTATGAATGAAATTCTTAATAATGTATTTTGTTGAAATCAGCAGTACTGCTAGCACATCAGCCATGGTAATGTATATGCAGATGAGTGCCCATGTTCTACCCTTTATGAATCTTTGTGGATTCCTATGTTTATCTTTACAATAAGCTTCTTTGCTTGCTGGTACGTGTTATAAAATCCCATCTATACATTTGTATAGACAGGATCGATGTCTCAAACTAGAGTCAAAAGATGTGCATGCTGTTACAATACAGTGCTGCATTATAAAATATAAATATTAGTGAAGAAATAATGTTGATTTCTGGTAGGACTTCTCTTTGAAAAAAACTGTGCAGAACTTTACAATCTGTTCATATGAAGGACTTCTTACACTGGACAGAGTATGAGATACGATATGAGATATCTTGCAATTACTTAATATATATCCTAGATTTGGTTTTACTTTGCTAGTTATAATCCAGCTAAGGCAAATTTAAATAAACTCACCTCTTTTGTGATAATAATTTTAATATGAAAATACAGGTAGAAAAAAATATGCTAAAAAGAATTATGCACAGTTGTATATCTTTAATCAGAAAACCTACACACCTTGAGATTTCTTAGACAATTCATACTTCCAGACAATAAGTACAAATGTCAACAGGATAAAGAAATCAGTGATAGAGAGCTTTTAGATGTTGAACAATGAGGCTATAAGGATTTATACCTTGTCACTACTGGGGAGAAAGGAGTACTGAAATGATTGTCTGTCTATTATTTAAAAATATTTATAGCTTCCAAAGCTTCTGAATTTCAAAAGGGTTGTTCAATTTTTGAAACAGTCAGCTTTAGGATTCACAGGTGATAAACTGTGTTGTCCTGTATTTTGACAAAGAATGAAAAAAAAACAAAAACAAAACAACCAAACATTTTCAGGACAGTTTTGACTATTTTGTTCTTTTTTAATGTTTCTGAAATACGATGTTATTTCAATTTCCATCCCTCCTATTTTGTCTGCAGATTTTTTTTAAAAATAAATAATTTAATACCCAAATTATTCCTGAATAATTTGATAATATAATTAAATTGATACAATGATAAAGTCATAAAAGGAGCATCAGTGCCACTTAATAAAGTTTAAAATTCCGGATCCAGTGCTAAGATAATCTCCTGAAACAAAGAAATCTGGTTTGTACTTTGTACTCTTTCTTTCTTTTTTATTTTTTTTTTCTTTAAATGTAGAAATCTTAATACTTGACATTATTTTCTGTCCACCATTAAAATGTGCAGACAAAATTCCCCCTAGCTGGGAGTATGTATCCCTCAAACACTGACAACTCAGAGACACCAAAATTATTCTATTAAATTATTAAGAATCCTGATATTTATCTCCTTTAAATGTCACTGTGTGTCAAATAGAGTAGAAAAATTATATCCAGTGATAAGAGTCTCAGTCAAGTAGAAAGATTCATATTTAAAAGGAAATGCCAGACAAGGTTTGGAAATAATTCAAGAAATAAAATAACTGTTTTCAATTTATAAGGTATATAAATGGGATATGATGTCAATTTATAAAGTTCAGTCTGTAGTCAGAACTCCATTTCATTATCTGGTTTGGAAATAAATCACTTTAAAATAGCCCCAACATTTAAAGTTTCATCAGACCTTTGCTGAAAGACCAGCCCAACTAAACAACCAATATTTGCTATTATTATTGAATCTCTGTAACTGTTGAGCAACATTTAGGAAGTTTGCATAATCAATATCTCTTCTCTGAGCAGAGAGAGCTATAAAAGCCTATAAAAGGTCTGAAACAGTACGATAAATCCCTATGAGGGCAGACGCACAAGTGAAAATATTTACCAGTCAATAAAATGGATCCCATTGCCTTCTGTTGACAAAGCAGGTTACACACCACATGCAGCCCAAGTTAAATTGTTCTCAAGTTTAAAGTGTTTTTCACTAATGTCAAATGAAAAATCTATTCTGCACCTCTGACAATAATAACAATATAGCAAATTTCATGTTAAGTAATATTTTTTTCAATTTCTCTTTCTCATCATCATTCCTAAGTACTATTCCAAAGACATTATTTCACAGTTCTATAAAACAAAATGTTGCATAATTTTTGAACTTTAAGATCTAGCTATCTTGGTTCATACTGAGAGTCAACTTTTAAATATTTAATTAATATCACTTTATGAGGTGAGGGTTTTTTTCAGCTTTCATGACACTGAAACGATCTCTTTCTACCAGATGTGATTAACATGAAAGAGACAGTATGATTCAGAGATTTTATAAGTAGATTTAATTTTTTCAAACTTTTACGAAATGGTTGCAGAGGTTTGATTTATTTACATTGCCAGAAGTATAAGTAACATTCTCTTTAATGCAGAATGGGGCAGAAGTCTGATAATCTGGTTTCGGGTGCCAGGTGTGTCCAAGGTGAACTCTCACATCCCTGGAAATTGTGGAGCTACTTCTGTCATGTAAGAATGCCTTATTGTTAAAGGTGCATGAAGACTGTCTTACCAGGAAAAGGGAGATAAATATTGTAAAAATGTACCTCTTCCAGAACCTGTTTGCCTGTCAACATTTCCAGGTGTATTCACTAAGTTTGAGCAAGGGTTTTATTTCATAGAATCATAGAACAGTTTAGGTTTGAAGGGACCTTAAGTATCAACCAGTTCCAACCCCTTGCTATGGACAGGGACACCTTCCTCTAGACAAGGTTGCTCAGGCCTCCATCCAACCTGGACTAAAATTTGTCATATTGTTTTTTCATAGTATGGTTTTTGTACCTGAAAAATGAACCACTTTGCAAGTACTTATTTTTCTTCCATTAAATTCTCTTTCTGAAAGGTTTCTCAAAGCCAAAATAAAATGTTAGGAGGAAAGCACAGAACAAATTCCTATAAAAACCAATAGCATAGCAGTTATCTGCAGTATGAGTGATAGAGATTGAAATTCACTGAAAGATACAGTACTGACAGTTATCCACAACCATGACTAACTATAATATACATAGCCCTTTAGAAGTCTTATTCTAAAATATAACATCCTTCAAAATGTTTTTATACAAACTCCTCGCTTTTAGAGAGTTAACAGTTTGAATAAATCAATAACAAATCTTTTTCAAAGAAGCTATTTTCTCCAACATTTTATTGCAATTCTTTTATATTGAAGACATAGTGGCTATAAGATCAGCTTCCTTGTTAAAAATGAAACCATTATATCAATCTTCAGCTAATGAAGTCTGTTTATTTATATTATTTAATTACAAAAATACTTTCTTCAGTGAGACAAAGGAACTTTTATGTTCTGTGTTTGTGATGCAAACACAGTTCCTTCTTTTTAAAAGAACTAGCCAGTGCTGTTTAACGCACAGTTTCTCTCAGGAAAAGAGGTAAGGGGGAAAAAAAGGAGAAGAGAGGAGCATGGAAAAGTTCCTATGAAATTTTACTTCATAGCAGAAGAGTTCATAAAATTCATATTTAATCTTTCCTAGACAAGAACTCAAGAAATGCATAAGGCAACTGTCTTCCTCTGGCAGTCACACATTGGTCCTGCTATCCCTCTCTCATCGTCCATCATATCCTGGTTTTTTTCTGATTTCCATTTTACAGATGAAGAGAAGAGGCACTGGCCAAGTGTGTAAGATTCACATGAAGTATGAGATTCACATGAAGAAAGAACAAATGAACCCCAGCAGGCAGGCTTGTGGCTCCTGCAATTTACACAGTGTCTTGCCATATGCATGATCCATAAAGCTAAATTTTTGTTCCATTCACAATATGTAATGACTACTTCAGATTGCAGTTAATACAGTAAGGTCCCATGTAAACTACACAGCTGTAAAATTGGGACACAAGGCTATCACTTCACATGCTACTGGTCTGAAACCTCACAGGATTTTGTGCTATGAACTTTTCTGTAAGGGGTTCATCCGGCTGTGTTTTAAAGAAAATGACAGGAGGGCATGCTTTCTTCTCAAGAATGGAATGGAATGGAATGGAATGGAATAGAATGGAATAGAATAGAATAGAATAGAATAGAATAGAATAGAATAGAATAGAATAGAATAGAATAGAATAGAATAGAATAGAATAGAATAGAATAGAAAGAATAGAATATCTCAGTTGGAAGAAACCTACAGCAATCATCTACTCCAAGTGCCTGACCACTTCAGGTCATATTGTTAGGGTATTGTCCAAATAGGTTTTAAACACTGGCAGGCTTAGGGCATTGACCATCTTTGCTAGGAAGCCTGTTTTAGTGTTTGACCATCGTCTTGGTAAAGAAATGCTTCTTGATGTCCAAACTAAGTCCCCTCTTACCAATAATAATGATTTGAACCATTTCCACAAGCTCTGCCTCTGGGGAGGTACTAGGGGGAACGGCTCAGTACCTTCCTTGTCCTTTTCACCTCCTCAGGAAGCTGCAGATAATAATGAGATCACTTCTCAGCCTCCTCTGGTCCAAAACAGAAGAGCTTGAAGTCCTCATCAGCTCCTCATTCCTTTCAGGCATTTTACCAGTATTTTTACCCTCCCCTGGAGGTACTTAAGGACCTACACACCCTTTTTAAACTGGGAGGCCCAGAACAGCACACAATACTCAAGGTGAGGCCACACCAGGTCTGAATACAGTGGGATAACAACTTCTTTTGCCTGGCTGGTGATGCTGTGTTCGATGGACTGACAGTCCAGGACTCACAGGGCACACACACTGCTGGCTCACACTGAGCTTCTGTCAACCAGCACCCCCAGGACCCTCTCTACAGGCTGCTCTCCAAATTTATACTTGTCTCCAGCATTACTTCGTCCTAGAATCTGGCATTTGGACTCTGCAAACCGCCGATCCTGTCCCTCAGGAAAGTCAACATTACCTTCCAGTTTGGGATCATCAACAAACTCATTAATGTTGCATTCAATTCCTGCATTCAGATAACTGATAAGCAGATTGAACAGGACTGGCCCTGGAACTGAAACCTGGAAAACATGGCTGGTGACCAGTCACCAGACAGATGTAGCTTCATTCACCACAGCCCTCTGAGCTCTGCCCTGCAGAGAGTTCTTGACCCAGAGCATCCTGACCTCTCAGCAGGATGCTGTGAGGGACAGCATCAAACTCCTTCCTAGCGTGCAAAAAAATACAAACATTGCCTTCCCTTCATGCATTAAGTGGGTGACCCTATAATCGACATATGTCAAATTATTTAAACAGGACTTTCCCCTTATGAACTGACATTTTTCTCCATAATTTTTTCCAGGAGGTGAGCTTAGATTGTAGTTTTCTAGCTCTTCTCTCGTGCCCTTTTTTGAGATTTTAATAACATTTGCCAGTTTCCAGTCAGCAAGGATCTTCCCAGACTCCCAAGGCTTTCATAGATGATTGAGAGGACATTTACTAGATTCTTCAGAACTCTGGTATAAATTCCATCCAGCCCCACAGAATTGTGAACTTTTAGCTAATACTGCTGGTCCATTTCAATTTCACTATCCACAAATGGAGAATCACTGTTCCCACAGTCCTGGTCCTCTGACTCTGGGGCCCAGGAAGCCCAAGGTCTGTTTACATTAAAAAAGATGGAGGTAAAAAAATGCACTGAATGCCTCTGCTTTTTATTAATCCATATTAATCAGATTATTATCTTCAACAACTATCAATCCAATGGTTTTTTAGACCTCTTCTTGCTATTAACATAATTTTAAAAATTCTTCTTTTTACTTGATACAACACTGTCCAGTTTCAACTGATCTTCAACCTTTCAAGTCTTCTCCCTGCATACACAAACCACATCTACAAAGACCTACTTTTGTGTAACCAATTGATGGGCAAAAAAAAAAAATCTTTGAGCACAAATTAAGGAAAATCGGGGCAGACATGAAGTTATCTGGGAGAGAATTTAGACCCATATCACTTATCTCAGGGAGGTATGCCTGATACTAGCCATAGCTATTCTTATCTGGGGGAAATAAAACGTTATTTGCTTAATTGGTTAGTTCTAAAGAGCAGGTCTCTCGAATGGCATGAAGAAGCCATGAGTTTCTTTCCAACATATTCCAATCACTGTTCCAGTGTTCTCATTGGCATGGTACATCTTGGAGTAAAGTGCTTTTTATAGTTTAGAGGTAAACAGTTCTTCAGTCTCTTTCCTCCCAAAAGGCTGCTACCTGCTTCTTCAGCCTTTTGAACCTAACATTTTATTTGCATCGAAACAAACAATACTATGTTTTTATTTTAATATAAAATTCAATAAGAAATGCTTTTATTTATTTTGATATTCATCAGCCCCTCAAATAGACAAGCATTTTGTGTCGATAGGGTTATATCAGTGTTGTGATGAATTTATACCTTGCACTATTTGGAGAACAGGAAAATGCAAGACATAGGAAACAATCTAATATTGACAATTACTTGCTACTAGACAGGACTCTTTTAGGATCAAGTAGATTCCATATAATGCATTCTAAAAGATTTGGTTTATATGCGGCTGCTTTTTTTGTTTGTTTGTTTGTTTATTTTTAGTTTCTTATTGAAAGGAAAGTACATCATGCCAACAGCAGGCCACTTGTTCAATTTCCAAAGAAAAAAAGAATACAAACAGGCTCTATTTATTATTGAATACATAAGAGGCAGTGCAGAAGTAAGAAGAAAGTGAGTTAGCTGAGGAAGAAAGATTAGGTAGGGTTTGTTGTTTTTTCCTCAAATCAATACCTTATAATTTCTTCAATAGCACACAGAGCTATGACCCCTTTCCCATGACATAAAAGATGCTCAGATATTTTTTACATGATATAATGAATCCCTTGTTGATTTAAAATGATCAAAGGATTAAGATGAAAGCTTTAAACTCTATGATAAAACATTGATAATTGTGCTGTAATATTCAATATTTTGACCCAAATAAAGTAGTTTTCAAACCTCAAGCTTTTAAAAAGCTGTATATAATATTTTTTTAATCTTATTGTATCAACAGCTCTATAACTACCAATTAGCTACATAACATTTTATATTATAACTGCCAATAAAACCTGCAATTCAGGCTGCAATGAAGTATTCAATTTAGATAAAGTAGAAGATATAATCAGGTAAATCAATAAGAATTATTTTGAGCTGTTCATAAATGCTTAAGAAGATGGAATTAGTTTTGTCCAGGGCATTTTCCATATTTTCAGTTTGATTCTAATTTATGTAATGTGTTAGCACATTTAAGAAATTCATTAAAATGCCTATAATGTAAACTTATGGACACACTTCAAAAAATGTCTATTATACAATTGTTAATATTGTAAGGTTTTAATTGCTTGCTTAATTAGATGGTTTAATTAATGTAAATACCATATTGCTTAAACACTTTAAATTAATTTCTATGGCTTCATGCCATTCAACAGTATATGTGAGATCAGTTCAATCAGAGATCCATGATACAACAAGAGTAGTGGCATTTTTTGATATTTCATTTTTTTCTACAGTACTGAAATTTATTTAATGCCAAACAGAACTAATCAATCATTTTAATTAACAACCAGAGGTGGGCTGGGTCTCCCACTGAACAGAAGAGTGACTGCTAAGGTTTGTGTCATGTGCTTCAAGGCAGATTCAGCTTATTGAGTTTTTCTGGTTGTTGAGAAAGAGTGTCAGATATGAAAGTAGCCCCCTTTCTTTTTACATCTAAAGCAGATCTTTATGAAATGTGGCACTTTGTTTTGTGAACAGATATAAAACTGTTTAATGTTTGTTTTTAAACTCTGTTTTTGTCACTGTGGGTACCTTTTTGTTTAGACTTCAGGGTATATTCAAAGCTGTGTGTAGGAGTTGAAAAATTATACATCTGAATCCCGTTATTTTCTAACAGGATTTGAATGCATATATTTGCCCTAAGATTTAATTATAACTCTTTGCAAACCTAGATCAATTAGGCAACTTAAAAACCTGCTCTTTGGGGAAATAACTGTCAGTTTCTCTTTTTCTTTGAGTGTCATAATTATACCAGAAATTTGCTGTAACACTTCTTTCTTTATGTTAATTTGCATAATAATAAAAAAAATATTATAAACTCTCAGTATTTAAATTAGTCAGTACAGAATTACAGAACTGAGCTGGAAAGGATCTCAGAAGTCTTTGGTCCACCTCTTTACTTCAACATATAAAATATAGTTATGTGCAAGATGTTTTCCAGTTTGGAAAGATTTTCTAAAGTGGAGACTTTGTAGACTCTGAAACTGGCCTGTTTTAATATATCATATTTATTATTTCAATGAGCAAATTTAAATGTTATTTAAATCTATTAATTATGTATTGTCCTGTAATCTCTAACAGAGAGAACTGGCAACTACTTTTCACTTTCAATCGGTATTTTACATATTTAAGTATTCTTTCAGACAACCAATCCCAAATTGTAGCATTTCCCCTCTCTAGGAAAACTATTCATATCTCTGATTATATTCATTTTTCTCCTCTGAACTATTTGAATTGTTGGTGTGTAGCTTTCTTGATGGTTCTAAAGGCTGTTCAGAAGAGATTACTATACCAGCTAAGGTTTCATGTATGAGGAACAAAGCAGAAGAATTACCTAGCATCGCCTGTGAGCTGAACTTCATTTACATATCACAGCATGATGTGCAATGCTCTCCTTTACAGAAGCATGACACCACTCATTGATGTGTGGCTTATGATCTGCTGAGGATTATCCTCAGATTCTTTGATATTGAGTTGCTATTTAATCAACTCATGTAAAACTTCAATCTCTGTATTCATGTACCTGAAATTACAATCCAAAAGTAGAAGATTGTAATTGACTTTATTGAATTTAATAATTAATTTTAAAATATTTTTCCCCTGTTGTTAAAATTATTTTGAATTATAATATTTTCTCCCAGTATTCTTGCAGTTTATACCAAGATATTACAATAAGCATACTTTCTATTCCATCACCCAGTATATGAATGAAGAATAAACTAGAATTCAAGTAGGATCCACTGAGAAGTTTAAGTAAATCTCATACCATTGACAGTTTCTCTAACAATGCCATCTTGCAGCCAGTTTCACTGCAACACTGGTAGCCTCGTCTATACCACACCTGTTAAGCTTAATTACAAAAATATGTGAAACTGTGTCAGCCATCTTACTAAGACCACAATATAGTATATTTTGATTCTCTACTATACATAAAACATTAAATCCAAATTAGCTGTTACTTTGGTATCTTTTAAAATCTTACAAATAATTTGATCATCAGTCAGTGAGTTGTGAACAATTAAATTGTGCATCACGTATTTTGCCTATTCTAATTGCTGTTGTTATTATTATCCTCCTTTTTTGTCCAATTAAACTCTCTTTTTCTCAACGCACAAGTTGGCTCACTTTTACTCTTCCAATTCTCTCCCCCATCCCACTGTGAAGGTGGGGAGTGAACAAACAGCTTTGTAGTGCTTAATTATCAGCTGGAGTTAAACCATGACAATCCTTTTTGTTGCCCAATGTGAGCTATGATGGGTTGACATAATAATAAATCTGACTAGAACATATAATAATAAATTTGTTATAGACACTAATTGCATTCGCTTAAAAATTGCTGGTCACAATGTTGATTTATTTGCCCTCAGATTTGGTGTGCTTGTACTTTCACTTGCTTTATGTAATACCTTCCTTGCAGTATATGTTCTTCATCGTGCTGTTTATCATCCGTGAGAGTTGGGCTAAGGTTCTCATGTTCTACTTTGTAGCACTGCCTATAGAATTGCTGGTCTTGAAACTAATCTGATAGTTGTACTCAGCATAGTCATTATCTCCATACTTTGGGAGCCATCTATTGGAAACTATTAATAATTATGTTTTTCTGCTTTTCTTTTTTTCCTTGGAGATGCAATCCATGCAGGAGACACTTCCATCTTCCTATCCTTCTCCTCCAGGCTAATTACGATAGCTCTTGAGAATTTTGATTCTCCTTGGGATGTTCAAACCAGCATGTTCCTATTGCTATTGTTCTGAATGTGTTCGAGGTCTTGTTTAAGGTTAAACAACTATCTAACAATACATCCAGAGATCTGCCCTGAGTCTGGATAATTATGAGTGGCAGGGTGTGTAGGATACTTAAAAGACAGGCACTTCCAACATTTTGGAACTCCGCCCCTGAAAAAGTGCAGAATCTAGAAAAATCAGTAAAATATTTGGGAAAAGTGTGCAATCAGCCTAGCAATTCCAGAGAAACACAAATATTTGCAAGATGTTGGGGCCTGGCCCAGGCCTACCAAGCCATGTTCAACTCTTCTCAGCATCCTCAAGGGGAAGAGATGGTCTCTGGATGTGACAGCGAAATGCCAAATGCTCAGATACTTCAGCTGAGATGACAGGTACAGCAGCTCATTTAGTAAGGGATAAAGAAGCAGGCCATCATGAGAAGAGCAGCAGAAACAGGCAGAACCCAATAATGAGACAAAACCACCTAATCCTTATTTCCTGAGTCATCTGCATTAGGGAAGATATTATAACTCACCCAGACAAGCAGACCACCATGGAGAGAGAAACTATTAAACTAATACAATGAATACTTATAACAAATTTCTCGTGTTTCAGCTTTAATAGAAGAATAGTGCTGGTAACACAGTGATGTTTTTTGTTGTTGCTAGTTAGTGTTTGTACTGAGGTAAAGTATTTCAGCCTCTCATGGCCTGCAAGCTAGAAGGTGGGAGGGGCACAAGAATTTAGGAGAGGACACAGCCAGGACAGTTCTGCTAGTTTTGCATTAAAACCAATCCAAAGAAGTGATTTTTCCAAGAGGAGCTGCTAAGAACTTCCTCTATGCCTGACAAAAAACAATCAGTGATCGGTTTGGAAATCTAACAGCCTGTTAAACCACTCAGAAAGTTTGAATATAAGTCTGAATATAAAGTCTGAAATAAAACAGCTGACCCGAACTGGCCAAAGGGATATCCCATACTGTAATGTATGACACTGTATGGTATCATGCTCAGTATATAAACTTGGGGGAAAGCTGTCTGGAGGCCTCTGTTTGGGAACAGGCTGGCATTGCCTGGAGAGTGGTGTGCAATTGCATTGTGCATCACTTGTTTTGTATATTCTAATTATTTTATCATCATCATTATAAGCATTATATCCCTTATTTTCTGTCCTATTAAGCTGCCTTTAACTCAACCTGCAGGTTTTCTCACTTTTGCTTTTCTGATTGTCTCCTCCATCCCACTGCAGGGAAGGAGATGGGAGTGAGCGAGCAGCTGTGTGGTGCTTATTTACCACTGGGGGTTAAATCACAGCACTCTTAAAAACATTGTTATATTTTTCATTTTCCAGTCTTCTGAAGCTTCATTAACTTTTCATGTGCTCTCAGAAATAAGGACAAAAAATTCTGACATTACTTTTATTGGTTTTTAAAGCCGTTTAAAGTACATAACATTAGGACCAAAAGATTTTAGCAGATTCATTTTTTTCCAAGTATGCTACAGCTTATTATTTCTCTGGCAGTAAGACCTTGCCAGTGACATCAGCTATGCCTGTAGTTGAGTATTTCAGGCAATGTTGATAGAAAGACAAGGTAATTTTCCCCTTTTGATAGACCATTTCCATCCCTGGCTTTCTTTTTCCTTAAATATACTTGCAGAATTATTTCTCAACACTCTTACATGTTACTTATTGGTATTTTAAACTATGTATGTACTGGTGTTGTTGGTATCTATGTGAGCTACTTGTCTTATCCTCCCAAGTTTCTATCTAACCTAATTTCCATAGTCTGTATGATCTCTTTCATGGCTTAAGTAATTTGATCTCTTAATATACTTCCTGTTCTTCCCCTGTCTGCACTTCTGCCCTTAGTATTTTCTCTTTAAGAAACAACTGTCCCTTCTTAACTAATACTTCAATAAATTTGTTTTGTGTGGTGAGTTTATTAAACTCCACCTTTTCGAAGTCTATTATTTTTATTGTTTTTTTTCCTTCCAAAGGATTGTGAACTCTATCACTTACTTCCTAGTAATTAACATCAAATCTAAAAGAGCTTCACCTTTCATTCTTTTATTTTTCCTTTTTTTGTGTAAAAAAATTGCCATTCAAGCATTCCAGGAGCTAATGACTCAAATTGATTATTCAGACAGAAACACAGGTTTTGTTAGAAAATTATAGGCTAAGCACAATAATCTTTCTGGCTATTGCATATTTTCATATCATTGATGAAAAAAGGTACAGTTTGAAAAAGAATTCCTACTTCATAGCTTTAAATATGTCCATTTTTTGTGATTTTAAATTACCAATGTCAATTGAATATGAAATTTCTAAGCCCTAAATAATTCAGAATTCTTGAGGAAATATCAGCCACTTCTTAGTATGTGTGGTCTGCAAGAAAATCCACAACCCTGGATGCCTGAAAATATAATCATAAGCAAAACATTTTTTAATCTTTACTCTTATGGGCATTGTGCCTGCAATGTTTTTTTACACATATGTAAGGTAAGCATGTAATGCTCTCAGATCAGAATGGTCACCAATTATTAACATCATAGTTTTTATCACTGCATATTTCAAAGAACAGTGGTGTTTTAAGGTTCAAGTTCTAATACTACAGGTATCTCCTGAAATAACTTTGTCACACTGCCTCTATCAAATTGTTAATTTCATGAACTGGATACATGAACATTGCTGAGATATCATTATATGTCATTGATATCTAAACATGTCTAGCCATGATGTCAGTGGTGCTTTCCATAATAGGATTTCTAAACATAAACAAAAGATTCCTGACTCCACTCATCTGAAACCTCAAAAGGTTATAGTTATGATCTCATTCCATTGAATGACCTTATATTAAGTCAAGCAGTAAAGAACAGGACACTTGTAAAAATTTATCCAGCTGAAAATGAAAAAGAAAAGCAACCAAAAAAAAACCAAAAAAAAAAAAAACCCTGACAATAAGTGCAGTGTCTATAATCAAATACAAGTTTGATTTCACTGATGAGCACATGAAAAATAATAATAATCCACTTGAAAAATTTTATTTTGCAGAGGGCTGACAGTTTAATGACTTTGAGACGCCTCTATCAGCCTGCATTTTATTGTCATTGCTCACAAGATAGACTGTGTGAAAGTAATATCTTTTACATTCTCTGCATAAACTAATCAAGTTCGTAAAATTGAACTGAAATTATGCAGGTTTATGAACTACAAATAAAGACTTTATTTCTTATCAAGATTCCTCCCAAGTATTCTAAAATGACTTTGTTTCCTTTTATCGCTGCTATTTGCTGTGTTTTCTAAGACTGTGGGAAAATGGTTTCCATCTGAGGAAGTTTGAACACATACATCCCCTATAGGGCACCTTCTCTACCACCAGACCATATTGCAGTCTAATATATGTGCTTGTGAAGGTGGGGCAGATGTTCTTTGGGTTTGCTTTGGTTTTATTAATTTTCCACTGAACCCAGGCACTCCTACTTTATGCGAATGCCATAGCCATTATCCTGGAGAGCTTTCAAATATTTAATGCAAAAATATTTCTGTCCTTCAGGGAAGGTTTAGAAGATCTCAGTGACTCTTCTTCACATGTCAGTCACGTGGCTCAATAGAAATGTATGATGTAGTTGTTCAGATACCTCTGGAGGAATGGCACCAGGATCTAGCAACTCTAAGTTGTGGATGTTGAGCATGAAAGCACCCAGATCTTTGAAAAAAAAAATCTCGAACCCTGCTATTAAGTTTTGCCTGAATACATAAAGCACTCCTACTTTTAGTAGTTTTTTTACTTTTTTTTAGTTTTTTTTTACTTTTTTTTAGTTTGCCATCTCTGAATTCCTTACACTTGGATTCTGGATCTGTGCCAACACTTGTATACTGATTCAATTAGGTACACCCGTTTTAATAAATGTCCTAGATAGGCTTAGCATGTTCCATTTAGAATTAAGGCATAGTTAATCCGTTAAGTGATATTAATAATTGAAACAGACTTGATGTTTAAAATTGAAGTCAGATTTATTTAAACACTCTTTGGCTTTTAGCTGGCATGTGGTTTAGGTTTGTGTTGTATTTATTGTCTGACAGTTTTAGGTCAATAAATTCGATTGCATGCAGCTTGAACCATATTGAGAGCTTGAAAATGCATCCTATTCCTGGTGCTGCCATGGTCTTTATATATGGCTTCTGACAATTCACTGAGCATCCACTTCTCTCTGAGCAAAATGGAAATAGAACTGTGATGAAACCAGTGATGAAGTCTTGTTGTATGTCAGGTATTGGAGCAAAGAAATGTAAGCTTAATTATTATTGCTTTATTTTCAGCATAGAAGTATTGAATTATTCAGTGATGGTTTTACCAGTTACTGTACCATAATATGACAAAGCAAAGACACTTTTCATTTCCTTTGATTTTGTGGAGTTCGAGTGCTTCATGTACAGCAGTCTTGCCTGGTCAGTGACAAGTTGATACTGATTCACCTTTAACATATATATTGTAATTAATTACTTCCTTTTATCCTTTTTTTGTGTGTATGTGTGTGAAATGCATATATAAACAAACAATACAGCCACCACATTTTCTCATATACTGCTGCATTTATTAAGAGTTTCTAAATTGTGTCCTCAGGTGAAACACTGACAATGTTTTATTAGTGATCCCTCCTATTTTGCCTGTAATTACAGAATCATTAGTTTTAAAAGCCAAGATCTATTCCTTTTAGCTATCCAGCAGAATATGAAAAAATGCACTACTGCTCTATGCATTTTGAAAAGAGGAATAAAACTAGATGTATTAATTATATAAGCTCCTGACCAGCAGTATATCTAGGCAAATGCTGTCAGCAATATCTAGGCTGTGAGTTGGTCAGAAAAAGGGCACAAGATGTAATTTTCTACCATTTCACTGGGGACTCCATCATCTTCAAATCAGGCTTCAAGGCAGGCTATTCTTGCTATTGGTCTTTAAACTCTACATAAAATTCTATTCTAAATAATGAATGAGAAATTCAAGAGATAAAAATATCATCTTTAAAACATACCTGCAGAGTACAAACATCAAGAAAAGACCATGAAGTGCTACCAACTAGAATTATTAGGGAAGATATTTTTAAGTAAACTTGGTAATCAAGATTGTCATTTATGTATTAGTTGTATCTAAGTATTTAAATTGTTTAGATTATTTAAAAATACTCTACTAGTAAAAGAAAAATTTCAAAGGCATACTTAGGTGGAATTTCATGGACTCATGGAATGGTTTGTGTTGAAAGAGAACTTAAAGATAATAGAGTTCAACTTCCCTTCCTATCCCTGCCCCTTCCACTAGCCCAGGTTGCTCAAAGCCTTGAACACTGTCAGGCACAGGGCATTCACATCTAATCAGGACATCCTGTTACAGAGCCTCACTGCCCTCACAGTAAAGAATTTCTTCCAAATAGGCAATCTAAACCTACCTTTTCTTAGTTTAAAGTAATTAAAGTTTCAGTTAACCCCGTAGGCCCGGTTACATGGGGATCACTGTGGGAGATGATAAAAGTGATCACTGAGTCACTTTCAGTCATTTGCCAACAGCCCTGGTGAACTGGAGAGGTTCCAGACATCTGGAGGTTAGCAAATATGATGTCCACCTTTAGGAAGAGTGAGAAAGAGGATCCTGGGCCTGTAGCCTGACTTTGGTGCTGATGAAGATAATGGGTCTGATCATCTTGAGTGCAATTATATGAAATGTACAAGATACCAGAAGATCAGGCCCAGCCAGCATGGGTTTATCAAAGGCAGGTCCTGATTGACTAAACTGGTCTCCTTCTATTAGAGGATGACCTACTTTAGAGGAGGAAGGAAAGGCTGAGATGTGTGCCTAGGATTTAATGAAGCCATTGACATTATTTCCCATAGTCTTCTATCAGAGAACCTGGCTGCTTGGGTCTTGGACAGGCATATTCTTCACCGGGTGAAAATCTGGCTGGATGGATGTGTCCAGGAAGGTGTAGTGAATGGAGTCAAATCCAGCTGGTGGATGCTCACAAGTGGTGTTCCCCAGGGCTCAGTACTGGAGCCAGTCCTATTTAATGTCTTTATGATCTGAATGAGGGGACTGAGTGCACCTTCAGGCAGTCTGACACTGGGTTGGGTGTGAGAGCTGATCTGCTGGAGGGTAGGAAGGCTCTATAGAGATGTCAGGATGGAGTGATGGGCTGAGGCCAGTTGTATGAGGTTGAACGAGGCAAAAGGCTGTGTCCTACATTTGGGCCACAACAACTCCATACAACATTACAGGCTTGGGGAAGAGTGCCTAGCAAGCTCCCTGGTGGAGAAGAACCTGGGCTTTCTGGTCGATAGAAGGCTGAACATGAGCCAGCACATGACTGGGTAGCTCAAGAAAATTAATGGCATCCTGGTTTGTATTAAAAGCAATGCAGCCAGTAAGACCAGGGCAGTGACTGTCCTGTTCTCAGCACTGGTGAAGCCCCAACTCAAGTACTGTGTCCAGTTTTGGGCCCCTCACTATAAGAAAGACTCTGAGTTACTGGAGCACGTCCAAAGAAGAGCAAAAACCTTGATGAAGGGTCTGGAGCACAAGTCTGATGGGGAGTGGCAGAGGAAACTCGAAGTATTTAACCTGACAAAAAGGAGGCTGAGAGGAGACCTTATAGCTTTCTATAACTACCTGAAAGGAGGTTGTAGGAAGGTGGGAGTCTGTCTCTTCTCCCAAGGAGCAAGCAGTAAGACAAGAGGAAATTACTTAGAGTTGCAGCAAAGGGAAATTTAGATTGGTTGTTAGAATTAAATTCTGCACTGAAAGGACTGTCAAGTATTGGAAGAATTTATTCAGGAAAGTGTTTGAGTCATCATCCCTGAAAGAATTTTAAAAGTATGTAGGTGTGACACTTTGGGACATGTTTTAGGGATGGATATGACAGTGTTAGGTTAATGGTTATAGCCAGTAATTCTAATGGTCTTTTTCAACCTAAGTTATTTTACAATTCTAATACTCTGCAACTGTGATTCCATGGTGATTTTATGTTGAAAATTGTTCGTCTTCAGTAACCAGTATCAAAGACAATCTTTGTAAGAATTATCAGTTTCTCTATGAGAAAACTCTCAGTTATGTTTAGTTTTTTAAAGACTGAAAATATTGATATAAACTGCATGGGCAACTACTTTTTAAATAGCTATGCAACTAGAGAAGAAAAATAATAAAGACACAATAATAATAAACTTTTCCCGTGACAAATCTTTAACAGAGAATTATGATATAAATGTGTATTTAAAGCATGAGGAAAGATTTAGACCAAGTTTTAATGAGCATCAGTTTTTAAAATATATATATATCAAGAACTCAAAAGTTATCTTATACATTTGTCACACATGCTCTGTGAGTATCTAAACTGCATTTTCCTGTTTGCATGACACGTCTGTGCTCTGTCTAGCTGCATGGAAATAAAATCGCATTCACCTGCATGCTGGAGGAGTTGAAAGTGTTCAACAAAAGCAAAACAAGATAAGAATATGGTAAGATGGGAACTGAGTGGCCAAGCTGAATATCATGATAGAGGTGAACTCCACAGTCTCATCACTGTCAAAACATATTTCCCATATCTTGTCTCCAGAGCAATATCTGTGATTGGTAGAAAAATACAGCTTTCAATCTTCTGATTAATGTAATGCCATTCAGTAACTACAGATACCACATTTATCTTCAAACAGAAGCACGGTTTGTAATATTTAAGCAGAGGAGCCATGAACAGGCTACATTTACACAAGGATGGACAACAAAAATCTCACTTGACAGCTTTTTTATTTGTTTTCTTTAAGAGAATGGTAAGCTGAAAATGTATATAAAGAGTATAATTTAATTATTTTTAAGCTATTCAGACTTAATCAAAATGCTCAATCTCTTAATGAAACTTGAAACCTCTTAAAGCTGCACCAAATAGCAGGCTGCCAAACATTTTTAATGTATGCTTGTGTTTTGTTTTTTTTCCTTCAACTTGAAATTTATCAAAATAATTTTTGAAACAAATATTTTTCAACAGCCAGCTGAACATGATCCAGTATTTGTCCAGGCGGCCAAGAAAGCCAAGGGCATCCTGGTTTGAATCAGGAATAGTGTTGGCCACAGGACCAGGGCAGTGATTGTCCCCCTGTACTCAGAACTGGTGAGGCCACAACTCGAATCCTGTGTTGAGTTTTGGGCCCCTCTCAGCAAGACAGACACTGAGATTCTGGAGGCAGTCCAGAGAAAAGCAACAGAGCTGGGGAAGGGTCTGGAGCACAAGTCTGATGAGGAGCAGCTGAGAGAGCTGGGGGTGTTTAGCCTGGAGAAAAGGAGGCTCAGGGGAGACCTTATCACTGTCTACAACCGCCTGAAAGGAGGGTGCAACAAGATGGTTATTGATGTCTTCTTCAAAGGATCAACTTACTGGACAAGAGGAAACGACCTCATATTTTGTCAGGGAGGGTATAGATTGGATATTAAGAAAAATTTATTCACCAAAAAGATTGCTAAGCACTGGAACAGATTGCCCAGGAAAGCAGTGGAATCACCATCCCTGGGGACATTTGAATTATGTGTAGATGTGGCACTTGGGGACATGGTTTACTGGTAGGCTTGGCAGTGTTAGGTTAATGGTTGAATTCAACGATCTTAATTGTCTTTTTCAACTTTATTGATTCTGTAATTTGTTTATTTTTATCTTTTATCCGAGGAAATTTCAACACAGATCAAACTTAATGTTGCCCTTTGTCAGTGAATATATTGTCAGAAAATTAAGACAGATCTATTTTACTTTTCCAATCTTAAAATAGACACTTTATCAAGCTTAAAAAGAAAATCCCTTTCACTTCCCACTGAAAGTGATTTGACTGAATATTCTCTTAATGGCTAAGTGCAGTTTTTTGAGAGTGTATTTTTACATAGATAGATATTTCTCCATTTTACGAGGACAATGAAATATGTGAATATGTGGGGAGAACTGAAAACTGGTGACTGTAGCTGAAAACAAGTGATTTACAACACCACCTACTTTATGCCAAATTGGAATAGCAAGAACTCTGAAGAGCAAACAAAAGCATGATAGAGATGGCAATATCCTAACCTTTCTTTAACTATTTATTCATGAAAGGCACTTTACTGACAAGTTTATAATTCTGTGTTGATACTACTTTTGGAATTTGCATTAAATGACATTTTGATTATAGTATTCAAGTGCCTGTGCCCTTAAAACTTTGCCATTTATTTTGTATGCAAAAATCTTCCAGCTAAATGTCCCCATTTCCATTTTGCTCTGGATTCCACTGAGACTATATAGGAAAGAGTAACTAAGGTTCTCCTTCTCAAAAAAGACTTTTCAGGTAAAAGAAATTCAAATTATAACATGTTATGCACCAAATCTTTGATTCTTAGCTCTAGATTATAGTTTTGAGCAAATAAGATGGTGTTGTTTTGTTAAAAGTAGATACCTTTTATTTTATTTTAAATTTATCTTTATTCCTAATAATCTAGGACATACTTAGACAAAGCAAGCATGCGTAGTTATTATGTAAATTCTCTGACCATGCCTTTGAGCCATAACCTTTTGAAACCATTGGGAGTTTCAACCAAAACAATTAGATACAGTCAGTGAGGGGGAAAAAAATTACTAATCATATTAAAACAGCAATAGGGATATGGCCTCAGGAAGTTTTTGAGTCAGAAAGTGCTTGCATCTGCACAACTGGGACCTGTGAAACTATTACTATGCAACTACCCTGTCTCCTCTTTTCTTAGGTGTCTACCACTGACCAGTGTCAGTGATAAAAACGGTAGAATGATCATCTGTGTGAGCAGAATTAAACATGTTACATTACGCCTTACTACCTACTATATTATTTTTTCTTTGTTCCAGATGGAGTACATTTTGCTTCCACTAAAATTTCTCCTTTAGAAAACAGGATCGGATCAAAATATCTGATATTTTGTAAAATGTTTTGTATCTGCCATGAACTGTCATCTATCAGATTGCATTCTTCAGTCTGCCACATATTTTCCTGAAAGTTCACTGTAGCAAACAAAAGCAAAATGCAAACCAGAATGTTTTCCAGTCATGGGGAGCCTGTGAGGCACAGATGATGAAAATTAAGATTTAAAAGCATACCTAAGATGCCCATTAACTTTTAACAAACGTCTTTTTCCTCACTTGAATATAAAAGCAGTGTTTCAAAAGCACATGGATAATATTGTATCTGGAAACGAAACCGAACTTCTTGGCAACAAAATGTTTCCTTAAGGAGAGAGCATTTAAAGGGTTTTCTACTCTTCAGTTTTGAGAATTCTCCAGTTGCTGGAACTCAAAACAATATTCTGGTAACCATAGGCTTGAAAAATGAGCAAATGCCTGGTCTTCATATCCTCCTAAACACTTGCTTAGACCCAGGTTAGATTGTCTACTGTCATTCAAACTATAGTTCAGCACAGGGTAACAACAAGATTTTTTTATGTATTGTGCCAAGGCACACACTTCTATGCCTTCTCATAGATCAGAAGAAGAGAAATTAATTTACCCTGTGTGTACCACACAAAGTTAGTTGTACAAAATAGTGAGATAATCTCGAAATAAAAAATATTACTCTAGTATAGTAGTACAATTTTATGCATTTTATGAGACTGATAGAATCAGCAATACTACTTTGCATTTACTTTGACAAGATAGCATAGAAACCCAACACAGTTGGACATTAGTGTTGACTCTAATGAAAAGGAAGTAAAAAATACCAGTGTTTTGTCATGTCTTTTAATTTTACATGGAAGAAATAGTTCAACACTGTATTCCATGCAATCTCAGAAGTGATCAGACGAAGTAGTTTTGTTTTTTGGACTAATATCTTTGGACATTTTAAGAGAAATCTTTTAGTACTAACTGCACTTGTTCAAGTTTTAAACACACCTTTTACTGGCAATATTCTAAGCCTAACAAATTTGGAGTGTTTTCTTTGCTTAAAAGAAAAGAAAACATGAAAGTCCTGATTGACATGATAATATGTTCGTTATTAAAATGTGCACTGAAAATCTACTGAATTACTTCAGAGCTGAACATTTCTGCAGAAAGATGAAAGCTAAGCGTATTTCACTTAAAGCTGTAATTTCTCAAAGCTCTAATTAAGGCCTAAAATGTATTTCCAAGAGTTCTACATTAATATTGCTAAAGAACTTCCTGTTATAAAATTGTTGTGCTAGAAAGAAGCTGTAGAATTCAAAATAAAATTATCATACAATTTTTGTATAAGCCTAAATATCTTTATCATTGACCTCTAGGAACATTATGTGAATTGTGTGTGTTTACACAGTAACAACCATCAAGAGCACTGAAAAAAAAAAATCCCAAGGTAGCTAAGCCATAAACTGTTTGGGAGCAAAAGTCTATGTATGTTAAGGGATGTAGCACAGTACATTTGATTTTTCCTCCAGTAGTGTAAGATTATGGGGCATTCTATTAACCTGAGTTAAGGTCTTGGGATTTGTCAAGACTGTGTCTTTCCACATCACCCCCTTCTGACAGCTGAAACAAGTACAGATGTCTTCCTGAAACACTACTGGCCTTCTGATATATTTTTCATGATTCCCTCACACATCTTTCTCGCCCTTCGCATTTACACATAAAACCTTTCTAGAAAAACACTATGCCACAAAATGATACAGCACCTCCTTGTTTATGGCAATTGCCATTCAGGGGATAAACCTCAAATTACCTCCCAACCCTAGGACTAGAGAAAGTGGAATGTAGCTTCTCAAACCCTTAAAAATATTGTACTGTCACGAGGTTGTCAACACCTACTAAAATTAACATGTGTAGGAAAACAGTGGCACAAGAAATACCTGGACATCCTAACATGGCAACAGTAGTTTGACCAGTGGTCACAAGAGCAGATAATAGCTTTGCTACTGCATCATATCCCACTTCACCAGAGCAGCCCTGTGAGTATTGTTGTGTAGTAAAGCACTGGCAGCAGAATAAGCAGGTTCTCTGAAATAGGCAGTGCAGTCAAGCTTTTCCATCAGAGAAAATGTTCCAGGACCCCAGCCCTGAAAATGGTTTAGTTTTCAGAGACCAGAGAGTTTTAATGATCAGAGAGTTAATCAGGATGGAAAAGTTCATCAAGGATCAAGATACACAGAGGGATATCACTTATCCATTACAGTTTTGGGCCAAATCTGTTGGGGAAACATTAATTTATTGCCAATTGAATTAGAAATGGGTATTGTGAAAAAAAAAAAACCTAAAACATCTTCTTCTTCTTCTCTTCATTTTCTTCTCGGGCTCAACTTCACTCCCTCATCCCTAATTCCTCTAACCTCCTTCACCCCAGCTATGCAAGAGAATGGGGAATTAGGAC
Source organism: Sturnus vulgaris (assembly GCF_052056855.1). Lineage (NCBI taxonomy): Eukaryota > Metazoa > Chordata > Aves > Passeriformes > Sturnidae > Sturnus > Sturnus vulgaris. The sequence goes on along the minus strand of NC_142243.1, from coordinate 77,662,352 downwards.
TGCTAGTCCATAGAAGCGCTTCTTTCTCTCTCTCTCACTCTTCCTCACACTTCTCCCTGTTCCAGCCTGGAGCCCTCAAATAGATTGCAGTCATCAAGGTCGACCTGCATCTGCATGGCCATTTTAGTGGCCACAGTTCACTCAGGGCATGTCCACCTGCCCCACCAGGGTCGTTCCCAGAGTCTCCGGGTCTCTCCCGGCCCGTCCCTGCTCCCGCTGTCCCCTCGGGGCTCGCAGGGCTGTTTCTCGCTCGGTTCCCCTGGCTCAGCCCTGCCTGCCGGGCAGCGTTTTGCCCTCCCTTGCCCAGGCTTTCCCCGGGGCTGAGGGGCTCAGCCGTGCCCTGCGCTGGGTCTGAAACTGGAACTGGCCATGTCTGGCACTGGAGATCTCCAGGTTAATTGTTCCTGAATCCTCTGACTTTGTCTCAGGAGCTTCAGCACACCCAGTCTGTAGGACCATAACCATCTGTGAGGTCTAATGTAATTAATGTTGCACCTAGAGTAAAAGTAATGTCTGGTAACTGCCAGTAATAATAAAAGTGATTGAAAATTAAAAGATTTAATTTAATCCGCTTACAGAATCATGATTAAACAAGTCTAATTCATCATGTATTATGAAAGAATACACCAATTAATAATAATTAAACTATGTAATGGACTTGAAGCAGTATTTTAAACACAAGCATTCATACTTAAAGCCCTTATATAGGAGCTTTGTGCAGATGACTGCTATATATAAAAATGTTATAAGGAGAGCTGTTGCTGAAAGAGTTGAGAGTTGGTTTTTTTTGTTTGTTTGTGTTTTTTGGGGGGGGGGTTGTTTTTGTTTTGGTTTGGTTTGGTTTGGTTTTTTGTTTTGGTGGGGTTTTGTTTTTTGGGGGGAGGGTTGTTTCTTGGGTTTTTTTTGTTTGTTTGTTTTTGGTTTTGTTTTTAATTTAAGAGCCAAAATAGAAACCAGCTTTTCTGTTATGTAGCTAAATAATTAGAGTCCTCATTATAGGCATACTGGAATTTATTCTGATGACTGACAACCATGAAATTCTAAGTGACACTCTGAGAACTCTGTCATTTATTTTCCTGCTGTCCAGCTGCATTTAAAGAACTGTCCTTCAATGTCTCGATATGAATACATTTAGACATTAGCTAATGTATCATTCTTGACATCTATTCACCTTCAGCAGTGCATTTAAAAAGACAATAAATATAAAGCGAAGTCAAGGGGTGGTCTTATCTTATGCCCAATAAAATACTCTCTCTAAATCCAATCACATAAAGTACATGTAAGGGTAAAAGTTCTTCAGTGCTTCCAAATATTTACTCCTTTTGAGGCTATAATGTTAAATTCTATCAAGCTTTATTCCTACTTTTAGGGAAAGTTGTTGCATTACATTACAAGTCCATGCATCATTACGTACTCTAAAGTACTCTTCTGTACTCATATCCAGCATTCCTTTGGAGTAGACTTTACTCTCAGTTCAGCCAGAAAAACTGTCACCACCTGCTTTAAATATGTTTAGCTTCGCAGTCCGGAACTAAGTGCTTAAATTTCCTCCAGTTTGTAAGTTTTTCTGCTTATCCTACTTTAAAATGCTAAGCTCATGACACAATCACAGTAGCTGAAGTGAGAATATCTGTTGCAAATATAAAGCTTGATTATAGAAGATTGATAAGTCAGAGAAATTAAATAATTGTATGGAAATATTTGCTTTATGCAAATATCACACTTTATTGGATATGTGCCATTAAATATCACTCCAGAAACTAAAAGTAAATTGCACATAAAATGAAGATAAATTTAAGAGAGACATCTATAGCAACGCTGGTATTATTCTTAAGCAATATGCAAAAATTAAATTTGAGCTGCTGCAGTGGCTTAGTCATACCATCCTGATCTCTGTTCTAGTATTCTGATCCCAGGTCTTGTATTCTTCTTTGCTATTGGCAAATCTCCCCTCCCTTCATGTGTAATAAGTGCCAGTACACCTTCGGGTGTACTGGGAATTCCCAAGCACTTCCCCTGGGAGAGGGGAGTTTTACACTGTCTTTTCCAACACTGTGGATGCCCTGCAGTCCTCTGTGGAAGGGCCTCAGGAATGGGCTGTGGGCTGTGGCCTCCCCCCACTGCACCTGGCCAGAGCTGATTTCAGCACAGCTGCAGAGTTGGTTTTCCTAGTGGGCACATTCCTCTTCCCCAGCCTTGTTAACCTGTCCTTAGACCCAACTGGACAATAGCACCACCTTTATGTTACCTCAAGTTCCTCTTGGGTTAACTCACAGTCCAAATTTCCAGGTATTTGCAAACGCATATTTGGGTGGGGGGAGGCAATTGCAGATGAGCAGTTGCTTCTTTGCAAAGTGTGCCGGAGTGGGCAAAGTCTTTCGATGATCTTAACAGTGTTTGAGGCAATTGGGATTTTTAACTCTCCTACAGCACACGAACACACACACATAAAAAAAAGGTCAGGTCTAGTTAAAAAGGTATGTACCACTTAAAGATGCTGGTTTACAGAGATGTGAAACATATCTAAGTTGAAATTATTTCCTCAGAAACATGCGAGTATCTGCATGTTAAGCCTTAACACTGACAAAAGAGAAAACAAAAGGGTGTGTAAAAAATATTCTGATATTACAATGGATTTTCTTAATGTTTCTTTATCCTTATTGTCATTAAAATACATTACTTCCAGAACTCATAAAATCAGTATTTCCTTTTAATATTTTTGTTGAGTGTATGTTTAAAGAATTCCTTAGGGAAGAGTAATTTTGTATTTCTAATGTATCACTAATAATAGAGGCTTTGTGGAAAGACATCCAAGTCATAATCAAAGAACAGTGAAGGAAAGTATGCAGAGTAGGAAAGGCAGAATAGTAGCTTTAAGAGTTCCTTGTTTATAGGGTTTTTTACACATGCTGTTTTGACTTTTTACATGTCCTGAGTTTTCTGCAAAGGAAGACATTAATACCCCATTGCCTTTATACTTAAGACTGGTATCTGGACAGGCTTTGAAAACTTTTCGTATCACCTGCTCTACATGGCAAGCAGTGCAGCACCAAATGTGCAACAGTTAGTATGTGCAAAGAGAAAGCTAGAGTATTCATGGTACACAAATTATCAGATGAATATGCTTTGGAGCAATTATGTTGTATACTGAAGCCAATTTCCTAAGTTTACACCTGCCAGGCTGACTAAGCTCTCAGTACAGGTGCTCACATATTTTATGATTTGACAGAAATCTCAAAAAAAAGAAACTTTCCTCACACTGAGGATAGCCCAAGTGCATGTCATGGTTTTGTTTCCTATTTGAAAGCAAAAAAGCAAAAAACAGTCCTAGACATGGGGATTAGAAAAAGAGTACCTCTATGATTCTTTTGCAATCCTAATGTTAAGGGTGAAGCTAATCAAAACTTAACAAGGTGTTGTGCTGTGCCAAAACAGACAATCCATTAAGCATATTGTCTTGTGAGGCAGTATGAATTTTATCTGGTACTAGTTCAGCTGAAGCATTTAGTGTAACTGGTGGTATGTGGCACATTAATCAAATGAGAAGCATTTAGATGTTCTTTGCTTTGTAAATTATAATAAATAAATGGCATTCCTACTTGTTATTTATCTACCTTCAAATTTTAATGAATATTTCTAGTGCTAATTGCTGATTTGCTATATTTAGAGGGAACAGGAACATATGGAGATAATAGCACAATGTGATATTTATGAGGTGCCAGTTCCCTTATAAATATAGAAATTGAGTAATTAGCGTTAGAAATATTCATTGGAATTTCAATGAACACTTAGGGATTTGAAATTAAATTGAGCTAAAGTTGGTGATCCTTGTCATAAATTAATGTTTGGGGATTTGAAATTTAATCCACTAGAGGTATGCCTTCAACTACTGAATAAATTAAATAAAAATAACACTGGACATAGCAAGCACATTTAGTGAAAGGGAAGGCATTAAAGGTCAATTACAGGTCTTTGATAGTGTATAATTGTTGTTATCACGGATTTTAACACATTTGTTATTTCTCACTATGTCAATCTATTTCACTCCTTCACTGTCTCTAGTAAAACACAAGTGACTTAAAAGGGAGACTTACACGTTTTCCAGGTCAAGCCAGTACCTACAAATATATTATTTGATTATAACAGTTATAAATTATACTATATAAACTAAATGCTTCACTGATATAGATTGATTTTGGGCTTTTTTTTAACCACTAATAGTGATTTTTTTTAAACCACTAATAATATTTTAAACAATAATTATACCAAAATAAAGTTGCTTAAAAATATTTAAAATCAGTTTTGGAAACTTGTGCCTTCTGAAAGTATCACATGCAACAAAACCTAAACAGTAAATAATTCAATAATAATAATAATAATAAGCCTTCAGACTTAAATGGTTGAAAATTTAGAAGAAACATAAAATGTCTGTACAATATTGAATGATTTTGGCAGAAGGCACAGAAAAGCCTTCCAGATGAATCTTTTGTGTTAACATTCTTTATTTTTTGTTAACATACCAAAGCAGAACCAGTGAAGAAGCCACAAAGATGTTAAAATGATCTGAGCATCTGATATATAAGGGAATGCTAAAGAGAGCTGGGATTGTTTAATGTCAAGAGGAAAAGGTTTGAAGGATCTTACCAATACATTTATATCAGCTGGGGAGGGGAAGAAAACAAAACAGTCAGACTCTTCTCAGTGATGTCTAGTGAGAGACTAAGAGGCAATGAGCACATACTGAAATACAGAAAACTCCCTAAATACAAGTGATTATTCTTGTCATGAAAGTGGTCAAAACAGATTGACCAGAGAGGTTTGGAGGTTATATCAGGGAGATGCTAGAAACGTGGTAGAGCACAGTCCTGAGCAATCTGCTCCCTAGTTGGCCCTACTTTGAATAGGAAGGTTGGACTGGATTTTCTCCAAGGGTGCCTTCCCAATTTAACAACCATTCTGTGAAGTCTCTAAGAAAGAATTTGTATTAAGCTTTATTTTTCACATAAGATGCTTCTGAATTGTGTTGCTGATAGCGTTTAAAGGATGCAATCAAGTAATACCTTCAGCTACCACAAACATGGTAGGATGTAGATATAGGATATGTGGATATAGTACAGGATGTGGATTTATTTGAGAGATTTTAAATTGACTATTAAAGAAGAGGGGTTCTGGCCTTTTTTTAATGTGAAAATATTTACTTTGCAAAGAAATTAAGGTTAAGGACATAAATGAATCACTTCTTGAGTTTCTTCCTTAACTGTGCAAAGGTGTAGTAAATTATAATGTGATAATTGTGCTAAGTAGCTTAGGTTTTACAAGAAGCTGACTTCTTATCTAAGTTAAATGTTTGGGAACTTTACTTTCATTAAATGCTATCTACATTCACATAAGCAAATTCATACATAAATTCCTATTAATCAGTTTAAAATAGATTTTAATGAATACACTTTACAATCTGAATGAGCAAAGGCTTTTAATATATACAACAGATTTTTAACTGATTAATATTGCCGTTTCTAAGTGATAATGGATTTATAAGCTTTAAATCTAAATGCATTTGACTACAGAATAAGTAAAACCAAATGAGTGGAAGCTTTGAAGACTTCTTGTCATTAAAACTGGACATGAACATTAAGGTGATTTTCTAATTAAAGTTAAATTAACAGCCTGTAATTCAAACATGATACTTTGGGATCTAAGCTGTGGGCTCATGCAATTCTGTAAGAGAATTATATGCTTCTAATATAATTTAGAAAACTTCATTACCACAAGGGCATGTCAGACCTTAATTGCAGAGATTTCGACTGCAATTTAAAGCAGCAGCACATGTTTTCAGAATGAAGATCTCAAAACCTGACACATTTATATGCCTTTCATTTCATAGTTAGCTTCCATGTTTATAACCTTCCTATACTGATTATGTGGTGACAGTATTCAAAAGCAGATGTGAAGGCCAAGATTTCAGTTAATTATTACTATGCCATTATGTGCTGCTTCCTGATTTCATAGTCATGTGCAAAGAGCTCATCTATATGTAGTTCAAAGTGATCACAGAGCTACATCACACTGTTTGAAACTGCACTGAAATTCCTTGATACAATTGGAAAATTTCACCTAATTCAGTGACCACTTCTGCTGTAGTATGCTTTTAAACAGATAAATACCTCCCACAAATTCTGACTAGACTTCTAAAAGAGTGGAAAATTATTTTCCATTTCTCCTATGTTTTTAGAAGACAATGACATTAAGAAAAGCATAAAAAGCCCAAGGAAATCTTGTGCAAAATAAATACATTTACAGAAGGTCATTTTCCAAACAATGGAAAAGGTAGCAAGAGCCAGAACAAAATTGTCACCATTAATCCTTTAAGTTATCATTTTTGAGTTTATAAAATAGTGACTCCCAAATCAGCTTCTGACTTTTTTACCCTCTGTAAAGCAAAAACAAATACATCTACCCAAAAACATGATAGTGAAATGTTGAATACATCACAGAACTGAATGAGGGAATTAATACTTCATTGCTGAAGCTTAGTCAAAACAATGGGCATTAATGCAGTAATAAAACCTAAGCAAGAAGAAAACCGGATATGTCTACATGTGTTGATTATCCTACAGCAAGTCAGGAAAACCAGAAACTTTTAATTTAACTTTATGAGTGCTCCACATGCAGATTTTAATCAGATTATTAATATTGAAAAATTACATCCCAATTTTGATACCTTTTAAGCATTTTTTAATAAGACATTTATTTTTAAAATTCTTGGCATGAATTTCTGACATTTTTTTCCAGTTATAGTGAAAGTTTTCAGTTCAGGAAGAAGTGATCATCAGGAAGCTAGAAAATTTTAGATACTCAGAACTTAATCTTCTGTGCAAACAGGGTAGATGATAATAAGGAAAGCGTCTCAGAGTTTAACAGAACTACACAGTACATGAAAACTGGGAACATTTTCCATTAGCTATTAAACTATTTCTGAATCCAAGGAAATGCTGAGGAACTAAAGCAAGCACTTCTTATGCCTTCTTCAGTACCCCTTTGCTCCATCCTTTCTTTCACTCTAGCTGTTACCTCTCATTTTGCATCTCATTTTTTCTGATTCCAGCAACTCATACCAATTACTATTCCATTCATGCTCTTCTCCCAGCTCCTCCCAGGCTGTACTTACACAACCACAATAAGGAGATGGAAGCCATGCAGCATCAAAAGCAGCAACCTTAACACCTCCTTCCTTTTCCCTGGCTTTCATTTCCACCCCTGTCTTGTGCTGGTTTAAAATGAAACATGGTTTTGGCAAAGTAATGGACTGAGAGCAGGAAGAGCGTGTGAAGACTAGCAGATGATGATGAAAGAAGACTGAATGATCTTTTAGGAGCAGCAGCAATTTATTGCCCATTTTGAAATTACTTTTTGCCTTCACAAAGTCGTAGTATATCTCAGCATGGACCTCTGTGTCAGATTAATTTTCCTGAAAAATCTTACTTCCTGGCTTCAGTGTCTCTCCCCCTGCTTAAAGTGCCTCTCCTCTCTTGGCATTAGTTACTTGCGTACTAGAGTACTTATTACTACTCTGTTTCTTCTTCTCCTTACAGTGTTTTTTGAGACAGACATTGAGAGAAAAAAAAAAAAAAGCTGCCTCTGCCCTAAAACCTGTAAACAACACAGTGTCTCCTTCACTTTTGTCATCTTCAGTCCAAGACTGAAGCTTCAAAATATTTGATTGTCAGCTTTAACTGCTTGTATGAAGGAGGTTTTCATATGTTTATAAATTAAGCAAATTTTATTGTGTTTTCATTTGTAAAAGAGAGAAAAAGACAAAAAGTCGAAGTTGACACCAAGATGAATACATTTTATGTCTTTGTTTCTGAATATAAAAGTCTTGTAATTTAGGTGCTAGATTAATTTCTGGGCAGAGCCTCTCCTAGTCTTCATTTTTCCCTTTATGAGAAATCAAAAGTCACCATGGCAAGGTCACCTTATAAAAACGGCTTCCTTCATACCAAACAGTTAAATATGGCAAGAACACACAAGAAAAGGAAGATGCATTGTGTTAGTTTGGGTGATTGTAGACATAACTAGCAGCTATTATTTTTTTTTTTTTTTAACAAATTGACATTATAAACACAGAACTGTAGAATATAACACTTTATGTCAATACAATAATTATTTTAGATAGAAGTGATAATCTCAAAATCCCATATAGACTCAAACTCAATGGTAATCAATGGTAAGAATTTTTGATATTCCTGTGAGCACTGTTAGCTTTCACCATCTTTCCCCAGTCCCACAGGGCTCCTCCTACTCTGCCCATGGCCCAGGACCCCACATCAGCCCCATGGGCCATCAGCCCCTGCCCCAGTGATGCCACATCAGGGCCCACTTCCAGCTCCCCACAGCCCTGCCCTGCCTGGCCATGTGTCCTGCTGAGCTGGGCTCATCTGCAAGCCCAAGCCCTGGCACAGCCTCAAGCCATTTTCATCTGCAGTGAGTTGTCAGATGCCAGGGCTTGCTCCTGTCCCCTCAGCTGCCCTGATCCTGGCTGGGGCAGTGGGCTGAGATCTGGCTGAAGGATTTGCCCTGACTCCTGAGATGGAACCCTTGGCACTCACTCAGGGCCACAGGGAGCTGCTGGTACCTCTGCTGCCCTGGCAGGGTTTTAGTGTATGGCTATATGAAAAGTAAATCACCATTGTTTATATTTTCTTATTGTTTAAGCAAAAATTATTTTCATTACCGGTTCTGGTGAGGTTGCACCTGGAATAGTGTGTCCAGTACGGGAGACATGGACATACCAGAAAGAGTAAAGCAACAGGCCATGGAGATGATGAAGGGATTGGAGCATCTCACCAATGAGGAAAGGCTGAGAGAGCTGGGGCTGTCAGCCTGGAAAGGGAAGGCTCAGAAGGGATATCATCAATATGCACAAATACCTGACAGAAGGATGCAAAGAGGACAAAGCCAGACTCTTCTGAACAGTGACCAGTGACAGACCAGAGGCAATGGGTACAAACTGAAACACAGAAGGTTCCACCTGAACATCAGAGAACAATTTTTTACTGACAGTGTTACTGAGTCCTGGTAGAGGATGCCCAGAGAGGTTGTCCCTTCCTGGAAGTATTGAAAAGTCATCTAGACACAGTCCTGGACAACCAGATTTAAGTGGTCCCTTCTATCTTCAGCTATGCTGTATTCTGTGACACAAAGGAATGATGCTACTGAAACTGATCTTAGTGTATGGCTGTTTTTGCCACATATCTCCCAGCAGACTGTATACTGGAGAATGATATTAAAAAAGAAAAAAAAAAAAAAAAGAACTTCCTTCATCCTCTCTATTAACAAGAAAGAGTTAAAGCTCCTTGTATTGATTGTCGGGACAATAGAAGACTACATAGTCTTAGGTTCTGTCTGGCATATAATTAAGCTTTCAGCATGCACTGTAAATCACCTTACTCACTTTAAAAAAAACCCACAAAACCACAAAAAACGCAAACCAACCAACCAACCAACCAAAAAAAAAAAAAAAGAAACAAAAAACCCCAATCAGAACAACAACAAAAAAACAACCCCCAATAAACAACAAATCACCACCAAACAAAGAAACAAACAACAGCAAAAAATAGCACTTCTCTGTCCCCAAAACCCCACTCAATATGATCCCAATCCATACACAAGCTGTGCCCACTGAGAAGGGCATGAAATCTCTGCCATTGTGAACATTCTCAGTTCTTGTCACAACAAAAAGTCAACATATAATTAAATTGCTGTCAGTGTGTCTTTCCTCATGAACAGAGAAAAAGATGAAAAAACTAATTAGGTCATGTTTCCTAGCTGTACAAGAGGCAAGCTGAGAAATTTAAATGCTGAAAGCTGTCTAGTAGGTATCATGAGCACTGCACTGCTCAGACATCCCTGATGGCCTGGAGCAGCTGGAGCTCAAGGGAATTGCTCTCCCGTTAATAATTGTCTCTACTCATCTGCTCTGGAAATAGAAGCTACTGAAAACCTAAACTATGCACCCAGTGGTCAAACTTAATTCAAGGTCACAAAATCTATTCCCCTTACCAGAAAACACAAAGGCAACAGTTCCTGACACATTTTGTACAAGAAGGCAGCTTCATGCTTAACAAATTAAAAGCAGTCATAATATAGAAAAATCTTAATGTAACTTTCAATTTCTTGTTTGAGCAATAAGAAGAACATATCCATGCTATACACAAGACTGCTTTTAGTAGAAATTTAATCTCACCTAAAGGACTAAGGCTTGCTAAGAGCCTCTCAGAGGGATTCACCTAACCTCAATCAAGACAAAATTAATGAAGAAGCAGACATCTCCTGGTGTATCTTGGCATATTACCTCAACAGGAATTCCTCTGTCTCAACATTTTCACTGAAATTAATTTAATTAACTCATCCATTAATAATGAATGATCTACAAGCCTGAAAATAACCATAGATAATTGCTTTGACTAGAATTTTCCAGTAATCTGCCACAGAAATTGATATTTTCACTCCAGGGCAGATTTATGATATTAAAACAATATTAGCTGGGGCATGTGTAGTCCTCTGCAGTTTATTAACATCTTAGGTATTCAGAAACAAAGTAGAAAAATATTTGTTTGTTCTTCCAGGCATGAAAATAGAAACGGATATTATAATGTATCTATTGGATCATAAAATTATAACTTTCAATTTACCTTGCCACAGGATGAGAGATTATAAAATTGTGTAGATGTACTGCAACTTGTCAGAAACTAAGAAGATCTCATGATAACCAAATCAATACCTCAAATCTCTTGCTTGACCTAAGCTTGATCTTAGTGACCCTGAAAGATTTTAATGGAAATAAAGATACTAAAGAGCATTTACGGATATGCTCATTTTAGAGAGCAAATGTGAAAGGAAGGTTAACAGTCAAATTCATGCCACTCTTGAACTGAAAGCTATAATATTTATGGATAATTTTTCATAAGAGATATGTCAACAACTTCATTCAGTGTCAAAACAACAAACAACTTTAATGACACTTTAAACCTGAAAAGAAATATTTTAATTACTAATTTAGTGCTAATTCATCTCTCCCTAAGTTTCGCATTACTGTTGTCAAGATAATTTGCTCTTCACTGTTACAGTCTATTCTGAGTATTGCCAAGCATCCATCCTGGAAAAGAGAAACCTTCAGGGTAACCAAACTGTGGCCTTCCACCTGGGCACCCTGCAAGAGAGATGGAGAGAGACTATTTACAAGAGCATATAGTGATAAGACGAGGGGTAATGGTTTCAAACTGAAAGAGGATAGGTTTACATTAGATATTAGGGAGAAATTCTTTACTGCCAGGGTGGTGAGGCACTGGAATAGGTTGCCCTCAGAAGCTGTGGATGCCCCATCCCTGGAAGTGTTCAAGGCGAGGTTGAAGGAGGTCTGAGCAATCTGGTCTACCGGAGGATGTCCCTGCACAGAGCAGCAGGTTTTGGAACTTGGTGATCTTTAAGGTTCCTTCCAATCCAAACCATTCCACATTTCTATGACTGATTTAATTTTAACTCTTCCAGGAATTATGGAAGCTGACTAATTGAGGCTGTCTTTGCATCTGACTGCATTAATTGTTGTGACAGATTGTGATCAGCCTGTAACATGCTGGGAACTTCCTTTTGTCCTAAACTGTCCATTTTGGATTTCATGTTGATAATATGTTAAGATTTAAAGTATACAGATTTATGTTTCACACTTATTGCTGATAACCCCTTCTGCACTATTCACTGAAAAATGTGAACTCATCTATTGCTTCAGTAACTTTGTTTGACTACATACCCAGCCACACAACTCCATGGACACTTGTACATGGCTTGATACATTGACATTAATTGTATATCAGGAGAACAAGGAATTTATCCAAATAAACTAAGTTCTCCAAAGAAATACTTTCAAGGGTTTCTGAAAAAAAAGATGATCTAATACAACAAATGACGACATAATAGAAACTTAAAATAAAATGTGATATTACAGATTTAACAGAAAGATAGAATTCTTAATGGCAAGTTCTGAAAACCAAAAATAGTCAATTTCTTTCTTAAGTCTTACCCAAGGTTTAGATCTTAACATGCACAATATTAAGTATATCATAACTGCTTTAGATGGAAAGCTTGGAGTGAATGTGAGAACATTATGTTAGTTATGCTTTTGTTACCAAATTACTAAAATATTATTAATTTAATATTAAATGGAAAATAGAATAATAGAATTTTTAGGTTGGGAAAAACCTATAAGATCATCTAGTCAAACTTAAAAAATTGTATCTCTAACTTCTTTTATGTCTTTGGGTAGATTAAATCAAATTTTTAGTCTAATTTTGTAACTAGGCTGTTTTTTAAAGTAGTCTGATGACTTTCTTTTAATGTAAATATTTCAGTCAAAAGGATCTTCCTTTTACAGGTTCCTAGTTGTTGCTTTATTTCATTCTTCCTTAAATGACTTATTTAAGAATTATTTAATACTTTATTAGTGCAATTTCAAATTCAAGGTTTCATTTATCATCTCCAAAGTACAATCTATACTCCTACAATGCAGCCAAGACCAAGCAAAAGTCTGCAAAAGTCTGCTAGCTGTTTGGATCCTTATCTGAGTTTTGGGGTTTTTTTTGAGAGTTATAAATCATCTTTTAGATCGATGTTATTGCAACATCGTGTGGAATACAGTATAGACATAAAATACCAACCTCTTCACTACTGCTCACGCATATTTTCTGTGAAGCATAAAGCTTGTTCAATGCTTTGTATGTTAGTTTACTTTTTGAGAGAAAAGGAAAAGGTCACACAGAAATATACCAGTATAAACTTCTATCAAGCCTGGAACAAGTTGAATTGAAATAAACAGGTGAATAAAGACATCAGAAGCAATTACTACCATCACTGTTATGGTTCAAGTGTTTGCTAAATTCTTTTGGTATACAATTGAAAAAAAAAGAAAAAGTCACTATGAATCTCAGTTAGATCATCTCCTTTTTAATTCTCTTACTTGCTTTTTTCTTGTAAATTATAGCAATGTAGAATTTTCACTAATTAAAAATATCTACTCTTTTTACTTTCATCCCCTCTCTCTCCATCGATTTCTTTTTCCATTTATATCCAATGTATGACTCTGTGGCATCTCAGAATGGCTTTGTTTTCACTTTATTAACGTCAGTGTGACCAAGAAAGCCGTATTTTAAGAACTTGAAACTTTTACTTATTACTTGTATTAAAAGCATCATTCAAAAGGAGATGGAAGGAGAATATGATTTGTTCATAATTCATAATCCTGTCAAGTAGTAGAATTATTAGTATCTTAAAATTTTATGACATTTTCAAAAGTACATTATAAAAATACTTTAAAAATCTGACTATATTGCATTTTCCAAACTCAACTTATATTTAGACTTAAGTAATAATTAACATTTTTACTAGCATTGAGCAACTGGATTTATGTATCAAATAAAGTAATTTCAAAAGTTCAACAGAAGTCAAAATTCTAATTTAAACTTTGGGAAAGTATTAAAGCTGTGCACCCAGTGGAGCAGTATGCTAAAGCATCAGTCTGGTAACTAAATTAAACCAGTTACCCATTGCTTTGAAAAGACATAGCATGAGCAGGTGCAATTGCCCCAAGGGAGTATTTGCATACTGAAGTGTCCAGACTTTTCCTGTTCTGGGTTTTTATTTCAACAGTCATCCAGGCAAGACCACAGGTAAATCCTTTTAAAGAAAAATACTAATTTTGCAAGTAACACTTCCCTTACCTCTAGTCCCTGGCTTCTTTTTCCCACCTTTTTTTTCTTTTTGTAATACTGGATGACTTTTTATTTCCATCTTTTTAGGGGTATACATATTGTCACAGGTCTTGGGGAAATTTCCTTACTTTATTTCAAAGACCCTTGCTGGTTGTAAATCAGGAGAAAAGTACATCTTTGAAGTTTTTTTGATAATATTTTTTAAGCTTCTATTCAAATGCCTAAAACCACAAATAAATATGAGGTAGATTTTAAGAAAACCCTTCTACTTCCCATTCATTTTGGTAGAAATTAAGTAACAAGGCCACGGTAATAGTTTGCTCCTATTATCAGAGGGCTGTAACATCTCTCCTATGAAGACAGAGCTGGGATTGTTCAGGCTGGAGAAAGTTTTGGGGAACAGCCTTCCCATACCTGAAGGGAGCATACAAGAGAGATGGAGAGGGTCATTTTACAAGGACATGTATTGCTAGGACAAGTGATAACAGCTTTAAACCAAAAGAGGGCAGGCTCGGATTAGCTGCTAGGAGAAAAAAAAAAAAAAATACTGGAGGGGTGGTGAGACACTGGAACAGGTTGCCCTGAAAAACTATGGGTGTCCCATTCCTGGAAATGTTCAAAGCCAGGTTGAAGGGGGCGTTGAGCAATCTAATCTAGTGGAAGGAGATCTTGCCCATGGCAACAGGGTGAAACTAGTTGACTTCTAATGTTCCTTCCAACCCAAACTACTCTATGATTCTATGATTTCTCTCCAAGTCTGCCCATGTTCCAAAATCTTTAAAGGGAGCAGGATTCATCAGCATTTTTAACAGAAACTAAGGACCATAATGATTTGCAGAAGATACTGATATCTTACATCTCTGAGTGGATTGACAGCAATTTGGATGAAGTTTAACATCTGCTGACAAAATAGTGGCCTGAATCTTCACTCAGAAGTTGAGGTAAACTTAAGCTAAACCCGCTGGCATTTGGTGAGCTGATTTTCTCTATTCATACATGCTAATCAACTAGCTTGCCTAAGAGCATTTTGCAAATGGAGAAAATAAGGTAGACAACTAAGTTGAAAAACAATATTATCCAATTCCTAATTTTTAAAAATATTACTTTAATTATTGCAGTTCTGTTTTTTACACACAAGGTAATTTGTTAGCCAGGTAGGTGCTTCACTTCAGCTACACCTCACTAAACAGAAATTTTTAATGTTCTCTAGCAGTAAGGCTAGGATTCAAGCTGCTGCTCAGCCTGTGGCACAGGTTGTGCATGCTCCACTTCTGAGTTCTTTACCAGCATTCTCTGCTCCACATCCAAACTGCAGCCATACTCCTCCCCAAGGCTGGGCTCCAGCTATTTGAACAAAGGGATTTGAAGACAGAAAGCTGGAAGTGTAGCTTGGCAACAGTACCAGCAAATTCCATTCTCCATTCGAATGAACCATGGCAATTTAAAGCTGATACAGTTTTCTGTCCATTGGAGAATCTTTAACAGATTTCTGGCCTGGTTTTGGCTAGGATAGAGTTAATTTTTTTTCCCTCTAGTAGCTGGTACAGTGCTGTGTTTTGGATTCAGTATGAGAATAATATTGATGACACACTGATGTTTTGACTGTGTCTAAGTCATGCCTACAGTAAATCAAGGATCTTTCAGTTTCCCATTCTCTGTGGGGAACAGGTGCACAAAAAATGCAGATGCTACTCTGTGAAGGAGGTCTCACTGGAGTCGCAGGAATCCCTAGCTCAGGATTTGAGTTCCAAGACTGAGTTTCAGGGCTTGTATCTCTCTCATCTATGAAATGCGGTGTAGCTATGAGTTTTAGAATTGTGAGAATTGCAACTCCTACTATAAAATAGGTAGAAACTAGGTACGTTTCTGATAGAAATCCATGGTTTAGATATGTTAGATCCATCTCTGCAGTTTTTAAAGTCTATGAAAACAGAAGACGATTCAGCAGCTTGGTAAGTTTGTGAAAAGGTACATATACTGTGATCTGTTACCTCCTTTCACTCTTAATATCTTTTCTGCCAGAGAGTCAAACCTACGCTGTTAAACTTGAGGGACTCACAGAATCACTTTTGAGGTTGGGAGACACTACTGAAGATCAAATACTGAAATCCAACTTCTGTGCTCAAAGTCAGCTAGAAAAGGTTGTTTAGGACCATGTCCAGTCAGGTTGTGAACACCTCTGAGGACAGAAACTTCACAGCCCCTCTAGGCATACTGGCTTTTTTTAGCACACCTGTCAATGAGCACCACTGAGAAGAATCTGGCTCCAGTTTTACACATTGGTAAAACACCCCTGAGACTTCTCCACATTGAACAGTCCCAGCTCTTTCAGCATTCCATCACTTGTCAAAGGTTCCAGACTCTTAATCATTTTCATAGCTCTTTGCTGAACTCACTCGAGAAGTCCATATCTGTCTTGAACATAGGAGTCCAGGCTTGGACCTGGGATTCCAGATATGTCTCACCAGGTTAAGCAGATGAGGAAGACAATGCACCTCCAATGGCAGCAATGTTCTTTCTAATGCAGATCTTGGCTTTCTTTGCTGTGAAAGCCTGAAACACTTGACCTGGGGCCCCTTCTAGGGTACTTTCACCCTTATTATTTGATTAGCCGTTGATTATTTAGTCTTCACATCACACTGCACACTTTGCTTGTCAACCTAGTTAGCCATGTCATCCTCTCACTTCTCAACTGTTCCTTATTTAAAATTCTTCTTGCCAGTTACCAAAAATGCTTCTTCCCCACCTAGAGAGGTGGACACTGTCTTTCTAGCAGCCCTTGATTCCCAAAGAGGTTTCCACTGTAATAAAAAAACAAACTGCTATTGACACCACCTGTGTAAAGAGTTGTTGACCCTCAGCATCCACAAATTTCCCTCAAATTCTTCCTAATCATTGCCACGACCAAAAAAATCAAGAAAGGCTGCCATGCTCTTTACTCTCATCCCCAATGCTCTGTAGTCATGTTTGATGTATTCCAGGTCCATGGCAATTTCATTGGTACTAACATGGAAGAGCAGCAAGGATAGTAGTCTGAGGGTCAGACAAGGCCTAGCAGTTGTTCCATAACATCCCAGATTCAAGGCCCTGGGAAGCAGCAAACCTCCCTAGACAAGTCAGTCATGTCAATAGATGGGAGCCTCCACCCCCTGCAGCAGTTTCCCACTTGTGCCTCTTGCTTTCCTCCTGCAGAGTCTGATTTAAACTTCACTTCTTTTAGTTGGTGATGCATACCCTACACAACACATCTCCTGCATGCAAGACCATCTCCTATTGTCCTAGGCACCACTGCAGCCCTGGGCCTCTAGAGTTCATTCAAGAATCCAGGTTGAGTCAAGGCCTCTGATGTTATAAGGAAAGTTATTCCACCTGGTCCTGGGGGCCGTGCCATGGCATATCACCACATGGTGGAGTCCAGCAATGCTTATTCCAGTGGAGATCCTGATGCCCTCTGCACAGCCTTTTACACAAAATGCTGCACAGACTATTGCATTGTGGTTGTACTCTGCTAGTTGAACTCTAGGTAATTTTAAATAAGTTGCCCAAGTAAAACATCTAGTTAGCTTTGTTTACTTATACAAGTCATTACAGGAATATAGAACTCCAACTGGCAATTCATCCACTGTAAACTTTTGGTAGACTTTCCATTTCCAAAATGGAGCTTGTGTCCTGAACTGTAGAAAAATTATAGACTGAATTAGACTGTTAACTTCAGACTAACAAGTTACTAAAATGAATGAGCACAAATCTTATGTGTCTTGGAAGCATTCTTTTCATTCTTCACAATGGAGTTCTGCTCCATCTTACTGATGTGACAGGATGTTGTATTAGCAGTGTTGACTCGTACATCTGCAATTGGAATTCTTTGCACACACATAATATATTATGCCCATGAATAGATGCATATAGCTATAGTCCAATACACCCATTTCTCTGGAATAGATAGAATACTTTATATAGAGAATATGCATCTATATATATATTATAAATAAAAACGTAAATTAAATCTACTTCCCTTATCTGATGTAAGCTTCTGTAAACTTCCATAAATTTTGTCTGTGATTTTAAATTAATCCCATAATTTTCTATTACTTTGAAATGTTTGGGCAGCTTCACAATTGATCATTGTATGATAGGGCTATTAGCGTTTTCTGCAGCTTCCATTGTCTTTTTTTTTTTAATTAAATATCCAGCTGACAGTTTTAAGTAATCTCTTTTAAACTCATTTGCACACTGATGATCTATGAACCATCACTGTTCAGAGAAGTGATAAACAGATTATTTGTAAACAGGATGAAAAAGATTTTTAAAAATGCATCGATATTATATTTGTTCTTTTAAATAGAACAGACAATTTAATGTTAAGCATAAAAATGTTAATATAAAATTAAAAGTTGTTTAATTCTAGTCATTTTAGAAGTGAACAAAGAAGTTGCTAAGCAGTTTCACCTCAGAATGACTGAAATACTTGTGAACTCCCCCTTCTCTCCACCACCACCACCATACCCTCCAAAATCTATCAGTCTGGGGATGGTTTACTCTCAAGATTAATCTTCACTAAATTAATTTGACTTTGTTTAATGTGAATGTGTTACTTATTTCTTTCCCCGATTTCAGGTTCTGTTATACATTGCCTTTGGCAATATGGATTCTGGAAGCAAGTCCAGAAGCTAAAGCAAATTAAGATCTAAAACAAAACAGCCTAAAGGCAGGGCAGAGAATGAGTAAATTAGAAATACAATTTTGTTCTGTGATAACATCTGTGATACAATTCTATTTATTTTAAGGAGTATTGGAATATTTCCTCCCACTGATGGGAAATGGAAGGAGATATCTGAATAGATAACCAAGCAGGGTTATTTTACAAGTCAAGAAATGACATCATATGGAACTTTTTAAATTAATTACAAACCTTAATGTGATGTATTGATTTCGAGACTTAATTATTATTTGCATCTTTAATTATTGTCCTTTGACATAAATCCAGGATATAATGTTTCTGTAAAATTCAATAAAAATTTATAAACAAATTCTGCTATTAAGACATTATTTCTCAAATTTTTGGCATTTTTTGAATATTCATAGACTTAAAATTTGATTACTCAACTAGAGAGATTGAAATATTCAGTACAATGAAGCATGATCTTCAATACTTGTACTAACTCAAACTGTTATACCCATTCTGCACAGTTTTGGAGCACAAACACGTATACTGACTCTGTATCCTGTCACCTAATATTTATCTCCTGAGATTATAATTTCAGGATTCTTCTAAGTGCAATGAGCTCAAAAGTCACAGGAAAATTTGCATCAAATCTTTATTTTGTGTAGAAACAAGAGGAAAATAAATATTCTTACTAGTAATCGAAGTACTTCTTCAAAGTTTCAAGATTTATGACAGTTCTGAATTTTTTTGACATCTTGCAGAATTTTTCAAGAACAGAAAATAAAGTCAAATTTGAGAGACCACAGGATTGAGAGGCATCAAAGCAGATCTATAGCCCTTGAAGACTGACCTGGTCCAAACCAGGAGTATGTCTCCTTGAACCTGTAAATCCTGCTTCACTGGTATCCTTACAAGTAAATATACTTCTCCAGATGAAGGATCACAGAAGCCTTGCAAGGTCTTCATATCCTGCTGCCATGGAAACCTTTTATGCAGCCTTTCAACTGAGATATGAAGAGACTCAGCAGTTCCAGTTCTCTGGATTCCTCAGGCTTCTTTGCTGTCTTCTGGAAGTTCACAGTAGTTAGTATTTTCATGACATCTTACAGATCCCAGAAGGTCAATGAGACCCTTTTATTGGTCAATTCCATATTGGAGAGTGAATCTTCATTTGAGTACTGTTTAAAAACACCTTTTAATTGTTTTTTACTTTAAAGACACAGACTTGTAAATCCAAAGCTCATTAATAATCTTTATTTATGGAATAAAAAGTCCTAAGGCATAAAGCAGTTTTAAAACTAAAAGGATGCCAATAAAAGCCTGAAACAACATTGTTTCCCCACTGGATATTTAATTCTCAAGCTTTTGAATTTAGGGTATTTTTAAATCTGAGATCCTTATGAATGAATGAAACTTTACTTAAAATCTCTATTTCAAGATTACTCTGAAAAATCCAAAACTATAAGGCCTAAAGATTAGAAATATTTAAAAAAAAAAAACCATTTTAAGAAAAATTCTGTTTACATATTTTGATATAAAAATAATTTTGAATTCTTTAATCTTTACATACCATCCATTCTTAAATCAGAATATTGGAACATTTAACCCCCAAATTAATAAAAGCTTGCATTTTTTAACTTGAAAAATACATTTTCACTTACTCTTCATAATGAATTTTCTTTTATTCCACTTCTAAAGTTAAAAGTTATAACTGATATGTATTTGTTTGGTTTATTTTAAATATTTCTACGACGTGGATACTGGGTGTATATGTTAATATACTATGTAATAAGTAAATACTTATTAAAAACTAAACTGCTATCAATAACTACTAACTATTTTAAAACAAAAATACAAAGACAATATTTGTCCCAGACGTCTCATTCAATGGCACCTGAATAAAGTTTGTCTAAAGTTTGTCTTACTTTGTTTTCTAATTTCAACTACAAATTGAAGATTTAAGCAACTCAATTTCCAGGACACTGCTTTTGCAGCACTGTCACTGCAATCGTTGTCTCCTGGTTCCACAGCAGCCCACAGAACAGGACTGCTTGGATCTGAAGAATGTGGTAAACATTCTTCCCTTTTCCCAAATTAAAAAAACCCAACAAACAAACAAACAAAAACAAAAAGAAAAAGAAAACAAAAACAAACAAACAAAAACAAACTAACAAAACAACCCAAACCTTTCTATTTCTATTACAGGGCTAGGAAAACAAAATAGGCCTTCTGAAGTTTATGAAGAGCCAACAAGAAAGAAATCTCTGCCTGTGATACTGAACATAGATCTGAGCCTTCCAGAGAGGAAGGATTGAAGGATTGTAGCAAGGCTCTCATTACCTATGATGGTGCTATGACGATGATCTGTATAAACACCTATATGGAACTTCTGGTAATAATTGCCATTTAAAAGCATAGCACAAGAGCAGACCTGACATTAGATAGATCTGATTTTTTAAGTTATGATTTTCACCAAACTTTAAACTTCTTGATACTGTCAGCTTCTCAGTGGAAATGATTTCCTATCAGATTTTATGTGAACGCCAAAAATAGTGAAGCACCTGAAAGGGTAGAAGACGATCCTGAAAAAGCCCTGAAAAAGAAACCTGGACACTGGACGACACATGAATGGCTATGAATCTAAGTTAGCTTCTTCAGAATGACCACCTGGACTTAATAAAAGGTCATTGCACCAAAAATGTTTCTGAGTTTTTCTGAGGTCACTGACACTGACTTATTTTTCTGAAAAAGTGCTGCGCAGCAAATTTCACACTGAAGTTTAAACCATAGAGAAAAGTCAGGGATTTATAAAACAACATGAAGGGGTTATCTTTATGTTCATTCCTCTGTGTGCAGCTGCACAGATTACAAAATAGAGCAGACTTCGGTTAAAAGGGGATCAAGTTCCAGTTAGATACACCTTAAGCAGTGTATCACAATCAGATAGATATGACATTTTTACAGTACTATTTTTTATAGTACAAAATTTGATGCGATTGTAACAAAAAGAAGACTAAGCTGTACTTCATAGGCAAGTGGCTTATTCAGTCCATCAGTTCTCTGGAAAAGTTCTTGCTTTTCAGTACAGTAGGTAATTTAAATGCCTGACTCAAATTCTAATGCACTGAGGAGGAGCAGTACCCGGAGAGGATATATATTCTCCAAAGAAGCCTTTAATAAATCCATTTAACTGAGCTTACCAATGAAAAATTTCTTACAAAACAGTAAAATGCAATCAAAATATACTTTAAATAAAAAATCAAAGCACTGGCACTGTAAAATTATGAAAGAAATTAGAAAATGTAAAAGATTTAAACAAGTATTCCATATATCTGCATTTGAAGAGGAAAAACAAAGCCAGTTAAAATTCATCTCTACTACACAGAAACAAGTAATGTGAGTTCATGATAAAATTACTATGTATCAGGTCAAAGGAAAAAAATTAGTCATAGTTGTCATCACACTGACTGGCACGGTTTCTGACTCTCAGTAGTTTGGCTTCCTCTATCATACTCTGTCAATATTGTTGAGGTGCTGCTGTAGAGACGAACAAGACACCTTTTCTTCAAGCAGCAGCTGCAATCTTTCTTGTTCACAGCCCATATTTATAGGGTTTTTTAAAAGCATTGTGTTTAATTTCAATTGGTTGGTAAGCTGCTGCTGGCATACTATCTCACTAAAGATTGGCTAGCATCCCTTCCTTGTGGTTAAGTCCTTTCACTTTTCAGTGCTGTCTTCCTTGAAGATGTTTACATTCTTTTCTCATGGGTACAGCCTGATTCTCAGGGGTAGGGCTGATCAAGTCAAGGTCAAAGTTACTTGTGTGTGTGAGGCCTTCAGACCAGCTGTTAGCTGTCACACTGAGGATTGTTGGGTGGTTTTTTTGATCCTCTACTTGCTTTTTTGAAGGCAGTTGCCAAAGCTAGCACAAAAGTGGTCTTATTCCCTCCTTAGACAATTACAACTGCACTAACTTCAGAGAAGATTGTTCCCAATTTATACCAGGGAGAGACAAAGAAAGAACGAACTAAAAAGAAAAAGGCTTGATTGACTGCTGTGAAACTGATCAAACAATGAAGTCTAACATAGAATAAAATTATTAAAGCTCAATCTCATGTCACTGGATCATCAGAAACCTGCCACTGGTTTCACTGAGGCTTATTTGCTGGTACAGCACCAGATACAAGTCTGATGCAGTAATTAGTGAAAGAAAATCATCATTTATTGATATGCTAACTGCAAATAGAAGTAGATTTCAAGATATGTATGTCCAAACGAAAAGGAATTACATGGATTTTTTTTATTTCTTTTTTAATAAGCTTGACAAACACACTTTTCATCAACACTGCAGTGAGAAGCAATATTTAAAGCAATAAGTCTAGCGTTCCTCAAGAGAATAATTTCCTTTAAAACATCTATGCACCTACTCTACAGGAGTTTCCTCATCAGTGTCAAACTGAGGGTGGGTAGAGTTGAAAGTGACAGATTTGTTTCTAAACACAGCGTTAATTTCCTTGGCTAAATATTCCTCTCAGAACTGAACAGAACATTTATGCACTCCTTATGCCCAGGCTTGGAGATCGTCATTTTTTCAAGTAACCAAATCATCACAAATTCTCTGAAAAATGGGGAGCATAGTAGAAGACAGAGAAAAGAAGAAGAAGAAAAAAAAAAAAAACACAAAAAAACCCACCCAAACCAACCAAACGTGCCCACAGCTTAAAGTTATTTATAGTAGTACCTGTATTCTCTCCTCAACTTTCAAAACATGCTTGGTGGTGAGGTGACTCTAGAGTTTTGAATGACATGCATTTTCAGAATGTAATAGCATGTTTCCATTTACCAGGTTTGATTGCTTCCAATTTTAATGTAATGAGAGAGCTAGATCTGCAGCTGCTGCACAGACTGTAATCTCACTGAAGACAAAAAAGCATCTTGTGAAAGAAGCTGCTAATCTAAGAAAGGATGATGAGTTACTTGGAGAGAGCAGGCAAACGAAGGTATGGTGAAAAGGATCAACACAGACTCATGATAGAGGAAAGTATGGGATATCTGTTCTGCTGTATGAAACAACTGTGATCTGCTAGAGAAGAGCAGGGTGATTTATTGGAGATGGAGGTCAGTTTGGAGAGAGTGGTGGTATCCCTGAGTCCTGATTTTGGCTGTGGTCCAGAGTGTCAAAGGTGAAAGGACATGTTTATCTCTGGAGTAGCAGACACTACAGGGACACAAGAGACTGAGCTGCAAAATCTCAGATGTTTAATCCATCTTCCTGCTTCTAAACACTTCTCAACCTGAACAAATGCAACTGCCCATTGGCAACTTTAGGCTTGACAGGAACACTACAACACAGGCCAGATTGTGGAAATTAACATTAAAAATGTGAGAGATAGTCAAAAGTAGCCAAAGATGGATGTTCTTCAGGATGGTTATGATTAAATGCAAACTGTTGATTTAATGCCTGCTCCCAAATGTAATTTTTTTGGTGATGATTACTCTCTAGACATACAACCACTACTATTTTTCAGACCACTTTTTTGACTGGTATAATATTTCCAAAAGAAGTGGTACTCAATAACTATAACTTAACTATAACTATATAACTACAACTATAACTATATATATATATATATACATAGTTATATATTTATTTAAAATAGAAAATCAAAATCTCCCACATAAAATGTTACAATGGAAGGTTTTTGTATGCAGTTAATAAAACCCAAAAAGAATATTTTCCCAAGATCTTGTCTCTTTCAAGATGTTCTGCAGCACTAGAGATCTGATTTTATAGCCTCCTCCCGTATGTGAATAGGCAACTGAGATGACAGCTAAAGGAGAAATAGTTACAGTTGAAATCTTGTGCAATAAAATGTGACTTTTTTTTTTATTTCTGCTAATTGGAGCAATGTGTACCTTATACAAGAAATAACAGCCTTCCATCAACATCTCATTTAATATCCTGACTCAAGTGCTTTCTAACTTTCTAACTTGTACTTCTAAATTTTGGTATCTTTTGGTATATTTTCCCATTGAATTTGGTAAATGCATCATCTGGGGTTTGGTTTGTATGCAAAATTCAGTGTAGAAAATTTAATTTAATCTAACTGTACCATTATGAAACAAACCCCAAGCTCACCTTTAAAACAAATCAAGCATAAGAAAGCAAACACTGGGTATTGAAATCTCCTAATTTAGAAAAGTTCTAAATCCTTCGACTATGCTTCAACTTGTTGATTAGTTGATAATAATTTCTATTCTGCTGGTCTAAAAAAATGTTTTAAAATTTAGGCCAGATTTGATACACCTGAACAGACAAAAAAACCCCAAAAATCCAAAACCAAACCAAACCGAACTAAAAAGAAACACCAACAAAAAACCAAAACAAAACACCAAAAAACAACAAAGCAAAACAAACAAACAAACAAACAAAAAAACCCCAACAACAACAAAACAAAAATATCTATAAATTTTGAGGAGCAAAAAAAAGCTGGATGCAGCCTGATTCTTCAAGAATTGTCTTTTAATAAAGCTAACTGGTGAAGCACAAGAACTAGAATCCTCTTCAGTCTTTCTAACTATGTGGGAATCTGCTGCAGCTGCAAAATTCCTGTGTTGCTGGTCTCGTTAGCCAATTATAAATGACAATATTTTGTGCCTTCTCTTGTTTTTCTTTGAACTCTCAGCTCAGCATTGTACAAAGTTGATTCAAAGTGCTGTATAATCCTGTTATAAATTCATTGCTTTTCATTTAAAGCCTTCAGTTTAATTCTTCCCTGGATGGATCTGTCAATTCATTCACTCTGAGTAGCCACACAAGGGCTTTATTTCTGGCTTTTTAATGTGCCAGTCACGAAGAGACATAATATCCAACTGCAGTATCTCAAGTGAGCTTCTACAGTACAAATGTTCACACAACTGCAAGAGAAAAACTTCATTTCATCTGGCGAGGCTTTGGTTGACACTAAGATTAAAGGCTTAACAAAAGCAATGGTCTGCTCTGTTACCATTCGAGACTTTCTTGCTTCACTGTGCTATGAAAGACAAATGAAGGACCCTCTGACTGTTAACTTTTCCTCATCTCTAGAGGGTTGCATGTGATTAAAAGAAAAGCAGGATGAGGAGGTTTGGGATCAGTCATACAAAATATCCAAATCTGTGGCCATAGGAACCTTTTCTTTTGGCCACCTTTCATGCTGTGGCTTAAAATCATCTGTTTAATCTGAACCTGATAGAAAACAGACAAAATGCTGGGTAAAATGTAGCAGTAAATGAGTTCATTTGAGTATGCCAGAAATTGTTCTGCTTTTTTTTATCAGATTAAATTAGTGCATCATAATTTATTTTATTTCTTGGCCTAGAATTTAGCACTCTCATACCTAATTTTGTTTGTTTTCCACCTCTTGGGAGAGCTTTCACTTTTATTTTTTTTACATTGAATAACCCATTTCATATGGAAAAATAAAATCTTTGTCAATTTTTTTCTTCCACTTTCTGGAAAAATAAAAAGCAATGTATTTGTAAGCTGTTGATAAAGCTAAAAATATCACAAGGGAGTGCAACAATTTAAAGGATTGGATATAATGCTTTCGGTAGAAGTTGAAAACAGCATCTCCATAGGAGTAAAAAAATATTTCTCTTTTTATATACCCATGATTATGATGGTTATTATTAAACTGTCACATCACATCAGTGAGTAAACAAGCAGCTATGCCTAGATCATATTAACTATTGTGACAGCTGTAAATACTGCAGTAATGACTCTCCTGCGGGCAATAGAACAGATAAGAAAATGATTGAAGCTCCATGGGCTTACTACACATTTACAGGTGATTCTGCAACAAGCTAGACAATCTCTTAAGTAGGAACAGCTTGTTTGCCTTAGAGGTAATGCAGATTCTAAGGAGCAAATTGAACTGTCTGCTATTGAGCAATATAACCTTTGATTTTAACCTTGGTTTTTTTTATAAAAATGCAAATTAAATAGTCAGAATTAAAGCCGTTCTTCAAATGTGCTCTGTAAAGGAAAATTAAAACATCCATCTGTGTCTCTGCTTTGTTTTTAACATATAGTTTGAGGGACTTTTTTGCAGGGTGGGAGGTGGTTGCTTTTGTTTAAGAAGAGTTGCACGCCTCAAAAAATATCAGGAATACAAAATGCAGTTTTCCTTCCCTGCATGGACCAGTGGAAAAACTACAAGATATGACCCTATGCAATCAGTAGTCATTCATGAGCCTTTCCAGTTCTGTGTCTTTCTGCTTGCTTGCTCAGCAAACGCCATGCAACGAGGAAATAACAGTATGTGCCTTATTACTAAATTATTAGGAGCAAAGATTTCTCAGAAAGCAATTAGAAGTCATGTCCTGGAGAGCCCTGAGTAGATGAGAGGAACACAACTTTTTTATGCTTGCCAACCAATACTGAAAAACATAAAAGGTCAATAATATTCAAGCCTCAGAGTCTTAATTAGCTAATTGCAGTTCCCACTTGCTTCAAGCAAAGATCCATAAAAAAGACAAAACACAAAATAAGAAATAAAATGATCTTATGAAGCAGTGGAATTAATTTGGTTGTTGAGGCAGTTTTTTTAGGTTTTTTAACTGCAGTTTTGATGTGCCTTGCAAATCTCCTGAACTCGATGGGATTTAAATAATGTAATGGAAATATAAAGATTTCAGTATCACTGCTTTTAAAGCTTTATATCAAACAAATAAACACCTAAACACATTATTTTTTTACTAAAAAAATATCAGGAAGATTTTTACTAAGCACTGTGGTTTGACATATGGTTTCTGTTGAAAGATATTAGTATTCTCAGCTGTTCATAGAGATATTTTGACTGAGAGAAAATGAGATCGTTTTGATTTTTTTGCATTCAATGCCAATATATGATACATCATGAAAGAATGTTTCTAATGAATTCTGATTCTTGAGATCATTTTTTTAAGTTAAAGACTTTTTGACAATTTCATGTTGAAGATTATTAAAAAGAATTATAAGTAACTACTGTTACAATGAAGAACCAGAAGTTAAAAGAACAGACAAAGAAGTGCCTGCAAGGTACTATTTTGTGGAAATACTGTGAGTTCCACAATAACGAAAGTTTTGTGGAAGGTAGTAATAAAAATACCTTTTTTCTTTTTTCCTTTTTTTTTTTTTAAGTATCTAAACTTTATTTTTTGACTTACTTATATTTATATTAAATATCAATTTCATTGGCATGAAATATGAAATTAACAAAGAACTGACTTAATCTTTGAGATTCCTAGACATACTTTCAGCAATATAGTATACAAAAGGCAACCTGAAGCATTTAAACTATCCTGAATTGGAACATCTTTGAATTTCAATACAAAAAAAATGTTCAGTACAAAACTTAGAATTAGTACAAAACCTAGTATTTGCAAGTGAAATCGGCACTAGGAATAATGAGAATAGCTGCCTTAGATTATTTAGCTTATCAGATAAAGAACAACTGTATGCAGCTAAATATACGTTTTCTCTCCTTACACACATATTTTGCAATAATTTCACAAAGTACTTGATCTGGAGAAGCTGTATATGCTTCAGTAACAAAAGGCTTGTTTCACAAGCTTTGCAGTAAGTAGCTTAAGTATTTGCTCTAGTGTTAACTGAACACTAGCACTTGCTTTTCCATGCATAAATATGGGCCTGAATATGCAATTTATTCTCTGATTTAAATGCTATACTTTCATTGCCATCCCTCAGATAATATTCTACCAGTTCATACAGTCAGCCTTTGCTATATAGATGCATCTATATCACCTCCTGTTCTAAAACCCTGCCTATACAAATATAGCATCCCTATACAAATAGGTGTACCAAGCTTGCTTCTGCAGTGCTCAACTCATCATGCTCATCCTCTTTTCTCCAGAATTTCTCTCATGTAGTACCTGTTGTTTCCACTATATAAGTTTGCCTCTGACGTTATAGCTTGTTTTGCTTGAATAATTTAACTTGTCAATGTAATTTTTTTCCTTTTTTCTTCTGTTAAGAAACAAGTACAAAATTTAAGTTACCTGAACTATTTTATTCTTCTTATGGGAGTCTTGTGCACATTCTTATGATGTACACAGAATAAGAGTAAAAATATGAAGCCATGGAAAGCCTCTAAACAACTGTCCAGAACCTATGCAAAACCCAGAAACCATCATTACAATATTTTATCACTGCTGTCATTTAGTAATTAATCCTAGAGGTCTCATTTTGTTATTTGATAGGTTTGAATGGACCAGTGCAATGACAACCGAAAATTGGAAACTCCAGGTTTTACCCCTGCATCTTTTCACTTCCATCACAATGCCCCAGGCAGAATACGTATAACTCAGCAGAGGAAGGAAACTTTACTACTGAAGGATCTGAGCAATCATGATTCTGACTCCTAGGACTCCAAAGACAAGGCCAATTGCAGAATTTCAGCAGTCATGGCAATTTCAGGACTGCTCAGAAATCCAGTGATGGGGAAGACCATCAAGCAGTTAGATTTCATTTAGATAAACTGATTATGAACTAAAAACTCTGTTTTCTCAGGTACCTGTTCAGTCATACCTCTACTGGTCTCGGTGTTTTGAAGCAAGATCAAATTAATCATCTATATTTGATAAAAATCAAGATATCTCTTTCCATTAGCTAGGCAGAAGTCAGGCTAGATGACCTCAGTAGAGGTTTATGTGAAAACTTCCTAGCTAGTCTAGCATTTTTATTGATGGTTTCTCTCACTGAAGGCACTTCAATCCTGACTGAGTCCACCCATTCCTTTGGGTGGATCTTACTCCCAGGACAAAAGGATACCAAGCATGCCACTGCTACTGCTGGAGCTGCACAGCAGGGAGAGACACCTCTGTCACCACCCAGCCCCTGCCAGAAATGTGTCAGGTTCTCTGCTCTGGATGCTGGGAAGGGGAACTGAAGGTGGTACATGAGACATGAGGCTTCTCTGCCTCCTCACGGGGAGTGATTGGAAAGGCAGGGTGGGGGCAGTGGGGGCCCAGTGCTGGCGTGAGGGCTGGAGGCCACAGGACGAGGAGGTCACCATGGAGCCAGGGGTCTGTGCAGGGCTGGGTGCTCCCCAGACACTGCTGCTGTGCTGGACATCCGTGGCCAGCAAACCCTCACAGAGGCTGTGCATGACAGCAGCCCTGGAGCTGCCCTGGCACGCTCCCTTTGGGCGCGGCAGACAAGGGGCTGATCTCCAGCAGCAGGACCAGGCGATGCCAGCTGCGAGGGGCCTGCAGAACGTGGGCTT
The DNA here is from genome assembly GCF_052056855.1 of Sturnus vulgaris. NCBI lineage: Eukaryota > Metazoa > Chordata > Aves > Passeriformes > Sturnidae > Sturnus > Sturnus vulgaris. The sequence continues at coordinate 77,632,656 of NC_142243.1, read as the reverse complement.
TGATGGGGGCACAGGCACCTGGAAAGTGTGGGCGGCTCATACACCCCCCTGGGGCATTTGTGAGACTTCTCCTCGGGTGTTGCCTTTGTCCCTCCCTGTTCAGCAGAGTTGTTGCTTCACTTTTGGCTCCATGGGCAACTTCTCTGCACACCTCCGGGTGTTGTGTGCTTGCAGTGTAAATGAGGGCCTAATATTCCATCTCCTGAAATGTCCTCATCTGTCTCCTTCTGTCTTTGCTGTTTTCAAACTCACAAAATCTCTCACCTTGGGGATGAAAATGCACAGAAATATTAACCTGGACCCTACCCAGCTGTGCCAGACCAGTTGTAATTGGGATTTTTTCCTCAGCACATGTCTGTAAAGGAGATAAATTCAAAATTTTGCATGACTAGTGGAAAGATTTTTTTTCCCAGCATGACCATCTCTGCATCTCTTGGGCATTTGTGCCCAAGATGCCTACACGAAGCAAATGGATTTCTGGCCGTGAAGAAAGTGATCAGCCCCAGGACTGGTCATTGCTAAACTGTGCTTGGGATTGCTTCATGCTGGCAGGAGAGAAGTAACTGGCAGCTGAATGTGAGACAGCGCAGAACACTTAGGAAAGGAGCTGTCAGAGGTGCTGTAAAGCTGTAGGCTACAAGGCAGCTAGCCAAAAGCCAGCTGCCTTGTGAGACACTGAGCAAGAAAAAAAGAGCTCCAAGGCTCAGATTAAAGTACTGTACTGATGTTCCTCAGAATACACAATATAAGTCTTTCACCAGGGCTTTTGCATCATGTTTAATACCATCAGAAAGTGTACAGAAAAGCTGAATTGTAGTTTTTGACTGCATCAGTCAAGTGAGAAAGTAATGTGAAACAATCCTGCAGCTGTGTAGAGGGCAGTTGCCTTGTGCAAAAGCAGTGGCATCTCTCAGAATTAAGAATATTTACTTTCATGCCCGAGGATTTAGATAGGAAAGCAGCACTCTATACATCTTTGCCTTCTGAATGGGTGATAGGAAGCTCATGAAGCTGATGCAATATAGCTGTTTTTCATTGTTTCCTTTCTAGGCCACTATTCAGAAAGAAAGGCAGCTTTCATGCTACCAGGAAGCTGTAGAGGAGAATAATTCTGTATCCTAATGGTGGGAATATTCATACATATATGTTGTGCATAGATGATCATTTTCTTTTAAAGCATTCCAAGGTTAAAGCAACAATAGTCCTGAGAAAGCAGGACTCACCTACTCAGTGTCCTAGTTACTAAACCACAAGGTAGATCATTCACCTTCTGAACTACAGGATTTCTCAATTACAGAAGCTATATACAGTCTTCACTTGAAAAAGTAAAGTCACTTTAATGGAATTTTCAAGGAGTTCTATGTAAATAACTTCTTATAGGTATGCCTTTGAATGCTTTCAGTAGATGCTCTTAGTAGATTTAAACTTCATTCCACCTGGTTCATGAATTTTATCGTCAGACAAGACATCTCATTGCTCGCATCAAAGCAGTTCAGGGCATGCAAAGAAAGTTGCTATCTTCCAAAGAGCACACAGAAAGTGAAAATAAGATGCTCACAAGTTTTGGGTGTTTGGAGGGATACAGTAAAATAGACTTGTTTAGATGGCTTTTTGGAGGTACATGCTTAAAGCCAACCTATGCTCTGTTTAAGAACTCCATATAATTATTTTGATTGAGTCTTTTCCTTTCTGAAGCCATCTAGAATTCTGTGCATGAAATCTCTTATTCATTGATTTTTCATTGCATATACTTGGAAAAATCCATTTAGGAAGTGTGACTTTTGAATCTGTTTTCCATATGGTAAAGAAAGCCTACAAATACTTTGGCATAATGCCTGCTAGAAATGATTACAATAACTTATAGGAAGTAAGTGCAATTTAACAAGAAAATAAAATGAAGGATTTGCTAAGAGTCACTTTTTAAATAAATATGGAAATTAAAAGTCTAGATTGTTTGTTTGGTTTTACTATGTTACTGACTCTATGACTAGAAGAGAGAAGCACCTTGCATAGTGCAGAATAAATAAAACTATACTCCCATCAATAATGACAGTTTTTGATGTGTGTAATTTTATATTACATAAATATTATTAGAATAGATATTAATAAAACACAATTGAGATACTTTTAACATTTTTATTTATAATAAATCAATGCAACAATCTATGAAATTTATCTTTTGTCATACCATGACTGAACACTGGATTTCAATCCTGAGCTAGTTTTACTTCCTATGTGCAGGTCTTAACCAAAATATATTAGTTCCTAGCACTGCTATTTAAATGCACTTCTGTCAGTTTGCTTATTTACTCCCTTACCTGTTCAAGGAGATCAAACCCTTGTATTATCTGACCACAAATAGATGCTACTGTATGTTCACCCTGCTAAATTGACTCTACTTCTTCCTCCCAGTAATGGATGATTCTGACTTCTAATTGAGAGGATCCTCAAGAGTAAACTTGAAGGTTTATCAGTATATCCAGAAGGTACATCAAGGATCATGCTGAAGTTTCATGTTTAAAGTGCATGCTACAGGAAATGGTAGATTTTTATGCAGGCTTGATTTACACAGACTGTTTTATTGCCCTGTAATTAAGTTGATTTGATTGGGTCTTTTGCAATATTTAATAGCTTAGTGCTGAAATGATAACCTAACCTAAATTGAATTTGTAAGTTTGATTTTAAATGTTTATTTAATTTCTAAAAATTGTTTCAAAATTTTGTAAAGATTGTTTTAGATCTGCACCAGGAACTGTCATTGTACAACATGGTATACCTTCCAGCAATGTCAATTCATCTCTCTCGGCTAAGAGATTTTCTTTGATTTTTCTGGATAACACTAGTGCAGTTACTGTTAAAACGTGTAGGTGAGATGGGGAAACCTAATCTATTTTTTAAATGGCAAAAACATGAAGATAAAAATCAAATTAACAAAAAAGGTAGGTTCAACCTTCTGCCAGAAATGTTACTGAAACGAAATTAAAAGCCCTTTAGTTTGGTATTTTTTCTTTCTTCATATAAGTTTCTGCCTTCTGTGGTTCTTCACATGATTCAGATTAAGAATACTTGCTCAATAATTTGTAATATGTTGCTGTCTTCACTCAAACTCTACTGCTACCAGCTTTGAAATGCAGAGTCAGATGAGACATGGAAATGCAAACTGCTTGTCAATCATAACTAGTATAAACTATATCAAACCAGTATGCTATCTTAGAGAAGGTAAAAGAAGCACATTGACACATTACCTTCAACTTGGTACAGACTAGGACTTAAAAATTAAATAGGAGTTGGCTCACCTTCTGTTCTTATGGATAGGTAGCTATTTCAATGTCCTGTTCATTTATGAGACACACTTGGAGGCATAAGAACTCATTTATAAAAGGTGATCAGTAAATTAGTCTGAGGGTGATTTTTTATGCACTATATTTTGTTGTCATTGCAAAATGTGGGTAGGAGGGGCTACAGGGTAATTTCTGTTAGGGGACCAAGACAGACACAACACTGGCTAGGGACAAGATCTTGAGCCACAGTGGGATAACGCTTTTAAAAAGGGGGAAAGTTACTGCACAGGAATAATTGCAGCCAGAGAGAGGAGTATTTGTGAGAGAAAAAGCCCTGTAGACGCCAAGGTCCACGAATAAGGAGGGTAAGGAGGTGCTCCACATGCCAGGAACTGAGATTCCCCTGAAGTTCATAGTGCAGACCATGGTGAAGCAGCTGTGTCATTCCAGCCCTTGCAGGTCCATGGTGGAGCAGAGATCCACCTACAGCCCCTGAAGGACCCCACACCAGAGCAGGTGGATGCCTTAAAGAACCCGTGGGACGAGTGGTCTCAAGCAGGCTCCTAGCAGGACCTGCTCCTGGCGGGGTGTCTCCCTGTGAAGAGAGGAGCCCACATTGGAACATGTTTGCTGGCAGGAATTGTGATCCTGCAGAAGGGACGCACACTGGAGCAGTTCATGAAGAATTGCAGCATCTGGGGAGGACTCACAGTGGAGAAGTTAGTACAGAGCTGAGTCCACTGGGAGAGACCCCGTGCTGGAGCAGGAGAAGAGTGTGAATCTGAGGAGGAAGGAGTAGCAGAGGCAACGCAACTGACCACAATCCCCTTTCCCTATCCCCTGTACCACTCAAGTGGAGAAGGTAGAGAAAATCAGGAGTAAAGATGAGCCTAGGAAGAAAGGAGGTGTTAGGGGTGAAATTTGTGTCAAGGATTTAGACATATCTCTTATTATCCTGTAATAAATTCAGCAAATTTCCCTAACTCAAACCTGGCTTGTCCATGATAGTAATCAGTGAGTGATCTCTTGCTGTTCTTATCTCAATCCAGAAGCTTTCTGTTATATTTATTTTCTCTCCCCTGTCCAGAGAACACAAGAGGAACAGTTCAGCTTTGGTGGAGTCCAGCTAGGGTCAACCCATCCCCTACACCTACATGACTTTTTGTTTTATTCAGCTAATGCATAATACCTACTCCTTTTTATTCTGTATTTTATAAAGGACTTAGTATCAAATTCACATAAAACAAGAAGTAGCTATTATTGCCTGAAATGACACCACACAGCAAATAATTTGTTCTCCTACAGCATTTGGGAGTGAGACATAATGAATCCTAAAGCTGTCTGAAGACTGTTGTTAAGGTACAACTAAGTATGCAATAAGTCAAATGTGTAGCCGCCATAAAGTACAAGTTTAGACAACTTTCTGATATGCCATCTCTGAACCCCTGTATCATCTCTACATTAGATTAGAGATTCTGGAATGTTCCTCTGATCTTGGAGTTATAACAAATACATTATGGTGCAGAGGGTTATAGAAGGATGATAGATGGCAGCATTTATACTGCATATTAAATTTACTGATTATCTATGATCCAATAAAATTCAGCTTCTGACCATCTGTTACAAAGAACTTGGAAACTTCATTATTAGGCAATTGTTTCATAATTATTCTGAGAACATGTCTAATGTAAATTTTCTCATTTAAATTATATTAAAATTTATCGAAGAAGTTTTTAATCTACTTGCTTTTGCCTAATTGTTTCCAGCCAACATCTGCCATGTATGAAAAGCTAAAAATATATATGTAAAGTGTCATACACATCAAGATTCTTCACAGTATTCAGTAAACACAACAAATGTCCAGTAACAGTTGGTATCCACACAGAAAAAGGCACTATTCATATTGAATACTCTCTTCCAGCTGTTGAGGCAGAGATTTAAGCCTAGGGAGCTGTTTTCAGATGTATTTGGCTATTTTACCATCTGGTATTTACTGACTCTGGGTGCAGTCCTGCTTCTAGTTAGGTGATTTGTAGGAATTAAGTCTATAGGAACTAATTCCAGAGGCATAGCTGGGATCAGTTATGTTAGTCTAATGGTAAGAATTTGAGGGTCTTTAAAGGAACCTGTAGATATGAAATGCTCAAATTTAGAAGAAAGATTCAGGTTCGTTTGAGAACTATCTTTTCTGAAATTAAAATATTTTTTTTAGTTCCCTGTGAGACATTTAGTTTTTCTGCTTCAAAGTAAAACTTCTTATTGCATAAAGCTTTCAACTTTGGCTAAAAATTTGCTCTGTAGATGGAACTGTTCAATTTTGCAAATTTCTTCAAATAAAGTCTTCCTGAAAATAGTGAGAAGGTAGGAAGCAAACTGCTGAAAAATGTGAGGAAAGAATGCATATTAAATCTAACCTGACTACATATATTATGTTTTAGAAATGTTCAGTATTCCTCTAAAACAGGCAGTCGCTTAAATTACATAGAAAAAAAGCAAAGTATTAAAAAAAATGCCCAAAGCAATCAACTAAAAGGTCAACAAAATAACTAAATAAAAAACAAGAGAATTAAAAAAACCAAAACAACTCCAACCAACCAAAGATATTAAAAGGATAAGAACTATTTAAGGGTATGTGGAATCCATTTCTCTCTAAGTATAATGAGTACCTGAATACTTCAACATTTTCATCTGCTGAAGTTATTTCCGTTATACAAGATATAGCAAGAAACACTGAAGGAAACAGATGAATTCTGTGTTAAAATAAGAAAGACTAATATATTCCTGTAAGCAGTGTGAGATAGATATAAGTATTTGGCTTTGGAGTGCAAACAGTACTTATAAATAAAATATTATATAACACTGGACTTAAAAAAGAAGTCAATTTAAAGCAATACTCAGAGTTGTATTTTCTGAAACCATCGGAGATGTAGAACTGGCACATCCATATGTATGTTAATGAAGTTCATTAGAAAAGTGATAGAAAGTTGATAAACACTGAAAGGAAGACCGAAAAATAAAAATTTTATAATTTGGCAGTAGGAAAAAAAATGCATTTTTTATTGTAGAATGAGGAAATGTAAATATTTGTACGGAATTAGTGTCAGGATTGTTTCTAAACATAATTTAGCTAGTGCTAAAATTTTTGCTAGTAGTACACTTACAACTAGAGACTATTAAGAACACAAAAAAATTAATCACTGTATTTTCCTGGCACCAAGTTATAACACAATACCAAACCCAAAAATGACTGGTAGAAAAATTCTGAGGGTCACAGGGCAACTTGGAGCTGGGAACTGTGATATCTTCTGTGCACTTGCATACTTTAAGTCATTGCACCCCTTCGAAACCTTGATACATTCAGGATAAAATTATATCAAGTTTAATTCTTCAGTGATATTACTTGCTAAATTTAAAGACATAAGCTGGGTTTGTGAGACCAGGGGGAAACATGAGTGACTTTTGTGAGAGGCTGGCAGAAGCTTCCCCCTTGTCCAACACGGCCAATAGGATATGGCTCCAAGAACGACCTGCTGCTGGCCAAGGCTAAGTCAATCAGAGAAGGCTACTGCTTCTGTGATAACATATTGAAAAAACAGAAAAAATTTGTACAGATTTAATTGCATCCAGAAAAGAGAGGAGTGAGAACATTTGAGACGAACAAACTCTGCAGACACCAAGGTCAGTGCAGAATGAGGGGCAGGAGGTGTTCCAGGCACTGGATCTGAGATTCCCCTGCAGCCTAGGGAGGTCCATGGGAGTGCAGAGATCCACCTGCAGCCATGGAGGAGACCCACACCAGAGCAGGTGGATGCCCAAGAGAGGGCTCTGAACCTGTGGGAAACACAGGCTGGAGCAGGCTCCTGCTGGGAACTGTGGACATATGGAGAGAGGAGCCCACACTGGAGCAGGATTGATGGTAGGACTTGTGATCCCATGGGGACAGGCTGTGCCTGAAGGACTGCTCCCTGTGGAATAGTGACCCATGGGGACAGGCTGTGCCTGAAGGACTGCTCCCTGTGGAACAGTGACCCATGGGGACAGGCTGTGCCTGAAGGACTGCTCCCTGTGGAACAGTGACCCATGGGGACAGTCTGTGCCTGAAGGACTGCTCCCTGTGGAATAGTGGTCAATGATAGAGCAGTTTGTGAAGAACTATTACCCGTGGGATGGACTCACATTGGACAAGTTTATGGAGAACTGTCTCGCATGGAAGGAACCCCACACCAGAGCAGGACATAGGCTCCTCTCCCAGAGCAGAGGCAGGAACAAGTGTGATGAATTGACTGTAACTACCATTTCCTGTCTCTCCATGCCACTGGTGGGGAAGAGGTAGAGCTGGAAAGTAGGAAGGGATGGGGAGAAGGTTGTTTTTTCAACATTTATTTTACTTATCGTTATCCTGTTCTGATTTTGTTAGTAATAAATTCAGTTAATACACCCAATCTGAGTCTGTTTTGCCCATGACAGTATTTGGTGAGTAATCTCTCACACTTCTTATCTGAACTCATGAGCCTTTTGTTGCATTTTCTGTCCCCTGCCAACTTGTGATGGAGCAGCTTTGGTGGGTGTCTGGCATCCAGCCAGGGTCAGCCCATTACAGCTGTATTCAAGACATAGATCTTGGTCATTTCTCTATATTAAACTAAAGGGGCTAAATCTCTTAGTTAGCATGAAGATATTTTCACCACAAGCATAGTTCCCCTAAAGTTGCTTTTTTATTCTGCAGCCTGGACATAAGAGTCCACTGCATAATTCAGTGTCCCAATAATGGCATCGATAGTTTCTTGGGGAAAAATCCCTGCCAACACCCTGCATCTATTATTTCTCTACTTCCAGCATTCAATTAGCTATCTGGACAAGAACAAACAGCTTAGAAGATAACAGATGCAATAAATTGTGCCAAGTAGACTCTCCCAAGCTGTACCATATGAACGTGTGCTGGCTTGTTTTTCGTTCTTTTTGGTAAAGCTTTCCCCAATAGACAAATTAAATGTTTAAACTTTCTACATCAGTGCTTCTGATTCCTCTGGAAACCTAAGTAGGCAGCCTTTATTAGATCTGAAATATATATTGAATCAATTTCTAAAATAATGTTCAATCTGTTTGAAGATAAAAGAATAATAGAAATAATCTTTATTCTTAAAAGTATTAATGAAAATAATTATATATGGGATAGGATATTCCATTACCACTTGTAAGTTGCCATTTGATTCTGTCACCTTAAGAGATAAATTATGGCCATTCCCTCAGCTGTTGCCAAGGTAAAACAGAATTTATAAATATGTATGGACATGAGTAATTTATGGTCATGGGCATCATAACCTCTGAATAACCAGTATTTTGTTATTTGCTACACAAACACATTTGTTTGTACAGAACCACGGGTAAATTCCCACTATACATATATAAGCACCTTCAAAACAAACTTCAACTGGAAACTTTATCTTCAAGAAGAAAATTCATTTGTTGAAATAAAAGACAGGAAAGAGTCATAAACTAATAAGTTTCCTACAAATGAAATAATATGTTCCATGCATGTCTAGCAATCCTGCAGGCTCCTACTGAGGGATTTCTATGACCACAGAAGTATTTGAATTAGAATTAAATTAGAATTGGGACTATGTAAATAGTTCAGACAAAACCAAGTGTATTAGGTTTTAAAAAGAAACTTTCTACAAGGGTTTTTAATATAACCTCAAAGCAAAGTTCTTACTGGAATTGACAATGGCCTTTCTCATCGCAGAGTTTCTATACATGCCTGATTGAAATATCTTTTCTATCACTCTATCTGACATATCTATTATTAATAAGGCATGAAGGGAATACTGCCAGTTTATCAGAGTGATAACACTTATAAAAATCCTGTCCTGGCAGAAAATGAGGAGCAAAAATGTACTGGTAAAGTACTGGATTTAGGATGCTATATACAGTTAGCTCAAATTCAGCTGAAAAAAAATGACACAAAAAATATTTTGTGTCTTTAGCTCTCTTTAATAGTAAAGTTAATGGCATTTATCCTTGTAGCTTGGAAGTCTCATGAGGTCCTGTAATGTTTTAAGGATGAGGCAAAAGTGCTAAGACTTTTTTTTCATTTCAGAGCAGTTGGAGGACTATATCTTTTTGGCCACCAAAACATACTTCTTTTTAGTATGAGGAAATAGAAGTGAAAGGCAAGGTATTGCATTGTTGTTTAGACATGAACGACTGAACATCAGATAGATTAAAAGTCAAATTCTGTGAAGCTCATAAACATGTGCATAAGAAAATATTTTGGATGAAGCCCAAATAACTTTCTGACACTTGCCAGGATGAGCCTGAATACAGAAACCAGGCATGTTTCAGTCCAGCATCTCTTCTACAGAAATACTTTTCTTACACACATGGAGCAAGGACTAAAGTCATCTAAGATTTGCATAAATAACTGAATCTCTATAAATAGCTTTTGAAGTGTCTTGTATTTAGTATCCTAAGCAAAAATATAGTACAAATTAAATTTAGACACTAAATAGCCCCTATTTCTTCTATCGTGAACCATTCATTCCCTGACTTCTCACTTGTGACTAGAATAGTCACCCTAGGCATAGTTTGGCAAAAACCTCTTCATGCAAACATACATATTCTGTCTCTCATTTTAAGATAACCCCACCTTTTCATCCGTGGGTATAAAAATAACCAGGAATTCTATTTGTGAGTCTCACTGAAAACCGATGCAGCAGCTTCCCCTGCTGGCTGTTGAGGAGACGAACTCATGGCCATTCCTGGCCATGTCTGCCCTCTCCCTGCTACTGTGGCACAGGTGAGGAGAGCTAAGTCAAGGGCAGCTACAGAAGCCGAGTCACATACCAGGATTTTTCCCAGGGAAACAGTTTTTCAGTGAATACTGCGATACTTAATACCTGCCAAAAGAAAAAAAATAAGTACACCAGTTGAAATGCTGCTTAGATCTGCTCTAAGGAGCTCTGTATAATTGCAGTCATTTTAATATACAGACTGCTTGCATGAACATTTTAGTCTGCCAGCACATGCCAGTGTATTTTAGTTAAGTGACTAACTGCTTTCTTCTTTTAGGGTCAAAGATATTCTATGAAGGCAACTAAAAGTGGCTGTATGCATTTCTGTGCTTTGCTTCACCAATAAAATTTTTCTAGCTCCTTTTCAGTGTAATTTTTTGATATCAAACTATGTACACTCTACCAAAATTAATAGTAGTTATGCAACACTATCTGCTGTATAACTTAGAAAGTATAATTGTACCCGCATATGGATAAGTGTTGACATTGCTGTCGGCAGGACAATGCCCTCTCAACTATTCTGTCTTTTGTAATAAAGCATGCAGCAAATCACCTGCAGGGCAAAAGATAATGGACACAATGGTGCAAATTGTTCTGGTCAAGACTTTCTCATTTAGCTTAACAGAAAACCACAGGACCTTATCAGCCCAAAGGAACGGCATTGCATAGCATCGAACTCAAGGTCGGGTCAAACATTTCAGACAGACTGGGGGAATTCAACTGCTATGAAATTTTTGAGGATTTGTGTAACCATATAATCAGCTGTTTATTCCTAGTCACTAGGCTAGTAAATGACCATGAGTTCAAGAGGGCCATGCAACGGCTATTTTAATCAAATGATTACCAGAAAGCTTTTACTATCAAATTTTATGTGTATTAATATATCTTTATGACCCCATTCACTTAAAGCTGCACATGATGAGGAGGTAAAGGACAGAGGGAGTTATCTGAGCTTCCTGCTGTTGAAGTAAAATAAGAAAAAATTGGATTTTTCTATTTTTTTAATAACATTTTTACTTTACAGTGCTGAATTCCTCTGACGTCTTGTTGCTGGCAATACAATTTCAAAGCCACTTTGAAAGTAGGAAGGTCCTTGTATTCTCCTCCATCAGCCAAAAGCAATGAAGCATTACAATTCTCTGCCCATTCTATTAATAGACTTGCAACTGAAGCAGAAGAAATTCAAGGACTTTTCTTTCCTGACACATTTTACAATATCTCTAAGCAACATAGCAGAAATCAAGGTACAAAGCTTACATGTCATTTCTGATAAACTAGGGCATTTATTTAAGAAGCTGAAAATTGATTACACTTATTTCCTAATTCCTCTGGTAATGTCTAAGTGTAGCATGGTCTCAAGCACTGTAGCACTTTCCAGAGTTGCACTGAGTATCCCATTCAATATTCAGTGCGAGAAAAATATTGCAAGAGCTATTTTCTGCAAAGCTAATGTGATCATGTTCACACCTAAGTGAAGCGATTTTCTTCTGCAAGAACAAGCTGAGTCAAATGTTAAGGTATGGATATAGAGAATCAGAATATAGCCTGTGAAAACAGAAATAATGGTGGCTTGCCAACAGAAGTTCTAGTGGAACAAATTTCCTGGGTTTTCTAGACATCTTAATTTAGAGATTGTAAGGCCTATATTTCCCAACCATATAAATTAAATATAATTATCTTTTCTGGTAACACTGATTAACTATTTATATTAAAAAAGAATTCCTGTAGTATGAGGAATCTCCACCTAGGACTTCACTGTAATCTTCTATGCAACCAAAAATACCCCTGACACATTTACTTTTCCCAAGATTTAAATCAGTATCTGCATGTGCTCTCAGATCTTAAGCATATAAGTGTGTTTTTACGTGGCAGACAGATAGAAGTTTGTTCAATTTCTCTTTCTAGTTAGAAATGTCTTAGATACAAATAGATTTTGGGGCAACCCTTTGAGTGACTCCAGAGATTCTCATCCATTTCCAATATCCCAAAGGTTTCAAAAGCTGTTGTTTTCTTAGTGATGTTAAAGATAAAATTCCGGATGAATACCCAACTTTGAAACTGGAATAAGTAAGTGCATTAGTATCTAGGCCAGGATGATCCATCTTTCTGTGAAAATACTGGTTCTAGCAATCTGAATGAAATTTGTAGGAATTAATACAGTGGCTGGAGGAAATAACTTGGAGAAGGTATCAAGAGACTGCTTTATAAACATGTTTAAATCCCAGCTAATATTTCAATATCTCTGTAAATACTGCTTCTTAACAGTGATCCATTCTAATTACACAACAAAGCAGTCCTCCCACAGTGCTACATAATAAATGATAAGCTGACATTTAATTGAATTCAAATCAGGACTTTCTTTCTTGACAGTATCTTTTTATACATTATTTTCCTTAAGAATCTAGGAAAAAGTAAACATTTAAGATAAATGAAGTTCTGCAAGGTCTCTAGCAAATATTCAAATTAAATCCTAGTCACAGCAACACCACTGCAGTGATGACAGACACAGGTTTGTACTTTTTTTCATGTTGGAAAATGATCCCTCTACTTGGTATCAGAAAAGAAAGTACAGAGTATGTTAATACCTAGTTTTTTATTCTAAACAGCAACTATGCATGAATACCTTAACTAGGATCTCTGCTTTAAATTAAGAAAATTTACCAATGTCAGTAAAGATATTGCCCCAGTTCACCTGCAGCTAAGGACCCTTGACAGTTAGGGTCAGCCTTTAAACAAAAATTTGGCCTCTTGTTCTTCAAGATCACAATGGCCCTGTTTTCTCCTCTCAACAACACTTTAGGAACTTGACAGTGACACTCTATGGATTTAACCAAAGACAAAATTGAACCCCAAAGGGGTAGGATGAGCTTATGGTATTTAATTCCTATTGAAATTAATGAATGTTGTGTGACTAAGTCATTAGGTCAAGTTTGAAATGTTCAATCACGATGCATATACCCAATAGGAAAGTAGCAATTTTACTCTCCGTTAAATCAGGGAAAGGTCATGGCCTCTGTGTGGTATTGGTATGTCAACAAAGAGACCTGAAACCTGCTGAATCACATACCAACCATTCCCTCTTTTATGACCATATCCCTCCCCCTTTGTGTTTACTTTCATGGCTGCCAGGACTCCTGCTCCTGTCTCCTTAGGTACAGATACAGATAGTGAGATAGTAGTGAATGTCAAATGTCTTGGAGAGTTGGGATATAACAAATGAAATGTGCAAATTAAGGTTTAGTAAGTTTGCCAAGATCTTCTGTTGTCTGTGCCACAGATGAGATTATAAAATGAACAAATAAAGGAAAGTAAAAATTTAAAATCATCTGAGAAAAAGTACAAAATTAGGAAAGGAGAGGTCCTCTATCTCAGTGACCTGTATTTATTCTAACTGATACTTTCTTACTTATATACATAGGGCAATTGATCTGATTGAGACAGGAAAAAAAAATAACAGGCAGAAAACTCCAGAACCTCACTTAGAGCAGAAAACAATTACTTCTGGAAGGGGAAAATAAGCAGGATTTTAGGCTGAAGTCTCAAAATATTAATTTACCAGACTATATTTATTTCTTAGCAGGCTAGTCTCTGAAGGTCTTCTCTCATTTTGATAATTTTGGAACTCATCAGATATTAAAAATTATCCTTCCAAGAGTTTGAGTTGCATAAATATTTATAGGTCTACTCAATTTTAAGGGTCCCAGCATTTAAAACTCTCCACCTCTTAGAGCTAAGGCAAGTTATCCACATCTCAAACAGTTCTCTCTCGTCTTGTCCTGCTCTCATCCCCCCCCTTTATTTTAGCAGTTCCATTGTGTCTCTAACATGAAAAATTAGTAAAAGTTACTATAAAATTACAAGTACAATGTAACTATAAACTTGTTCCTGTACCACCTGTAGGAGGACAAACATTTTCTCACTAGTGCTTTCATGCCTATAAAAGAACTCAAAGGTAACAATGATTTATTTTGGGGGTTGGTTGGTTTTTTTTCCTAATGAAAAATGTTTACTTTTTAGCCTCATAGCAATCCCTAAATGAAGAAAAACATTAAAAGTTAAGAATTATAAAGCTCAGTCTAATATCAGAAAAGTATTTATCTGCTAGTCCTCGCAGAGAACAAAAGATTCTAACTTTTTTTAAAGAAAAAGTTGTTTCTCTCACACTTTTTCTACCTTTAGAAAGCATAAACAATCCTTCTCCAAGTTTTCCTCTTCCTTAGATGGGATGCTGGATTATGGACATGATAGTACCCTTGTCTTTCTATATCTCTATATCCCTTTTTTTTTCCCAGCTGGGAAAAACTTGGTCATTTAAAACTCATAGGCATTGTGCTCTGTGCACAAAAGTCAGATTACCTGGGCAAAACTCTTTGCTCTTACCATCCACGTGAAAGAGCTGCTCACCTTTGTTAGCTGTTGAACACAGGCCCTCCTTTTTGACTTTCATTTAATCTTACACACACAAGTAAATGTAAGAAATAATTATTTTCTCCAGGATCTTCTATAAGAATTTAGTACTCAAAGTACAAACCAGGCAAATCTAACTGAGTCTGATTCAGTATTTGCTCACAGAATTTTCAGAAAAAGGCTTACACTAAATTGTACGAACAATAAAAGTTCTCAGACCAATTCCATTGTCCTTGTATTTTGCTCTTGCTAACTGTCTTTTTAGTTTGAGCATTGAACATTTGGAAACAATTCTGCAACAACTGGTATCTACTCAGTCCTATTGGTCAAAATTATATCACTGCATCTTCAGGTATTAAGAAGGCTAATGAAATGTAAAAAGAATTTAGGCTTCGTAATTTTCCAAATAAATAGTGCTGTGAAATTTAATATGCCTATAACATTTGGAATTATTTTGCTTATCTAACCTATAAGAAGGGAATACTGCAAAAGCTGCAGCAGATATACATGTACAGCATGTCATGGGAAAGAGTGCAAAATGCTTTATTCATGAGATCCTATTAGAACCCTTGCTTATTAAAGCACTGATGTCTCAAAAGGGTTTACAGTAGCAGTTACTGAAAAATAATCCTTCCCTCCGATCAAAAGAACTAAGAATCGAGAAATGTAAACAAAAGCTCCTACTCTCTCTGAAGGGAGTACTTGAGCATATATTTAAACACCCTCCAAAGTTTCCTAGAATTGTGTAAAATGATAAAGTACTGTGTGGCAATACAGCAAACTACTTTAAGGGACATGATACTGTGAGACATATTTCAGTTGTATTAGCCATGGTAATTAAAGCGATATACCAAATTCAACAGAGTTGTAGTTAAGAACCAGAGAGAAAGAGCAGAGGAAAGAATCTAAATGATTCTATGATTCTAACTCAGACAGGCTTTTCTTGTCCAGTCTTGTATATGCTGCAGGTGGGCCTGATGATCACAAAATTGGAAAGTGGAAGTTCCACTGGGACCACTCCAAGTTTCACAGCCTGGGCATAACCCTTGAAAGGTAGTGGGTATAATGGGCATAAAACAATCATTGCATCTCTTCTGCATGAACCAGAGAGCCTGGAAGACATATCACTTAGAGTTCTACCTGGCACTGGTAAAAAACGAAAAAGTGTTTCTAAGTGTTTCATTAATAAAATTCATGTGGGACTTTTGCTGACTTTTAAAAATCTGTCTCCAGGTCTAAGAAAGTCCAAAGATGGCTCATAAACAAAATTTGTTGACTTACTTTCCCTTTTATTCAGTTACCAAGCAAATATTTTTCTGATATCCTTTCCCCAGTCTTTTTTAAATGGTTTTGGGGTTTTTTTTGGTTGGTTGGGTTTTATAGTCTTTGAAATTCTTACACTGATTTTACAAAACACTGGATCATGATTTTTTGGTCCTTATTTTCAGAGATCTGTGTCTTGCATTTCTCCATGTCCCAACTTAGGGCTCTGTGCACTCCCTTATTCCCCACATTTAAATTGCTTCTCACTCTATTCTTTCTTCGTGGAGAGAAGATAATTTAAATGTCAGCCTGTTAATTAATATGGGCAGAAGGACACTGAGAAATAGATAGAAAAACAGATCATGTCATAATACAGATCATTGTTGGGGGCCTTCAATGAGTCATTCCACCTACAGAAAAAATTCTCAGAACTATGGTTCTGCTAAACAGATGAAAGACTTTGGCACTTAAAAGGGACTTTTACACTTTATTTTTTTAGTTTTACTTTCATATTAATACCATTACTGATACTAGTTTCTAGTTTTTCTAATACCTAAAGCCAGAAGAATATACCACAGCCTCTTTGAAGTATACAAAACTGCACTGGAGACTGTAAGATAGGTCTTCCAACAGAATTTCTTCTAGTGGAGAGCAAATATGTACTCCCAGTTGTCCTGCCACCTCAGCTACACCACCTTCCTGAAAATGCACAAACAGTTAAGCCAACAGAAACATTTTGTGTTCAGTGAAGCTTCACTGACATAATGAGTTTTGAAGGCATACTTGCATTACACAGAGCATATGCTTTTTTACCTACAGCTTTGACATCTTGGAAGAATAACTGAGGTTTACTGATGGTGGTAGACAAGTATCAACACACCCTGTTATAGCTATAGCTTGACCACACATCACTGGCAGCAGCTTTTTTAGCAAATGCAGCAGAAGTGCAATCGTACCTTACCTGCTGCTAAGCCTTCTGTGCCAGTTCAAACTCACAACCATCTGTGGCTTAAGTTTAGACATTGAAAAGTCCTTTCAAAATGGCTCAGGCACAATCTTTTGCTCCTTCTGTGATGAAGACAATAATTTTCAGAAGTGAGGCAAGCCAGACAAAGGGGAACCATAACATCTCTAACTCTGGTAGCAAGATTTACTGGAGCATGGTCTGTATTTCTGGTAGCCTCAGTCAGAACAGGCAAACTCAACATACTTGTGCCACGACATTCTGAAACACCTGAACATGCAGAGCTGATGAGTCGTCACTCCATCTTTTGCTCATCTCAGTAAAAAGTATGAAAGGATGTCCTCGAATTTCAAGAAGAGGTCTTGAGAGAATTCAGAAATTAGATTAAATATATAAATACATTTTACGTATCAGTTTAAATAAATATGTTAATTGTTGTACTGACCTCTTATATATTGCAGCCTAAACATTATGTTTCACCACAGATACAGTCCTGAAAGGTTTTTATAGGCCTCCCTATATCTATTTGAATGAAATTTCACAGTAGCCGTATGGAACACACATCCATGGAAGGATGTTAAGTACAGATAAAAATTTCTGTTCCCTAAACTTTACTGGGGAATCAAGATACAACAAAATAAAATTTTATGGCAAATCTAAAAATTACCATAATGAAATATCTACCTCTTGGACTAGCCCAGGAACTAGTTTCCCAACAAGAGAACAGAATCATTCATTAAAAGAGGGAAGAAAAGCAATTGTAGACAGTCAACAGGGAAATCAAATTAGACCAACTCATTATTTAAATGTTTTGATTTAAAGGCAGAGCTGTTAATGAGCTACCAAGACCTATAATTATCTGTGTGTCCAATTTCAGCAACAAAAGGAAAATTCTACAATAGATTAGAAAGAAAAAAAGCCCACACAAACCACATAAAAATTTTAAATGTCAAAACATTGTTATTTGTTCAGCTTTTGGTGGGTGGTGTTTTGCAATAGATTGTTTTGCTGTTTTGCTCCTGTTGATCTACCAGCTGTACAACAAAAGATTCTCTGAAGTTAAGCTACAGTTTCCCAGAAATAATACTAGGATCAGTCCTGCAATGTCTGACTATACATGATTGTGAGGGCAATTTTGCACACAGCTTTTTGGGAAGCTTGTGGGGAAGTTTCTTACAGAGCTCATGTATAGACTAAATGCAATGTCAGAGACAATAAGGGGCAATTTCAAGACTGCAAGGATGCACAGTGCCTCAAAAAGGTTATCTGGTTGTGATGCAAATATCTTGCTGGATACAAGGATGAGAAGTGAAATGCATCTCTAACAAAAAATATAGCAGTGATATGCTTATGAAGCTGCCTGTGATTCTTGTAAATAAATCCCTTGTCCCCTATTGTAAGCAGCCAAAATGACACAATCTCATTGTCAGAAAGATAGGATTTTGCGAGCTAATTGCAAGTAATGTAGCTAGAAATTCAACTACTAAAACAGGCAAAAATTGAACTAGAATAAATAAAACAGGATCTCAAGAGATTAAATTGAGAGTTTCAAATATTTGTATCTCATCATGGCACTGATAATAGCTGATATACCTGTGTCATTATAACACTGTAAATTTAGATGCCTGTGACACCAATAATTAGGTGGTGATATTACTGCATTGCTGCATCCTCTATAGCAATAACAGTGCTGTGCCTCACTCTGCACAGTTCAGTGCATTTCAGCTTAGTTTTCTCACCTCCCTTTTACCTTGTCAGGCTTCGGTATTCATACCCTGTGTCCAAAACAGCAGCAATAATATTGGTACTTGTTTTGCCTCTCTGATGGAGAAGGGGGAAATTTGCAAGAAGACTGTGTTTTAACCCCACACAACCTGTGGTGCTTTTAACTTGCAGGACAATGTCAGAACAGAGATCATGTAGATCTCAGAAGAGTAACAAAGAGAAGGTTGTCTGAAGGTAGATGCACTTGAAATCACAATGAGGTCTGTGTGTGTTCAGTGTTAGTTTTGCTATAGCCTCTTCCAGAGAAGTAGAAACTCTGTCCCTTTAATCATTACAAGATGGTTATTCATAAGGAGAGAGTGCTTTGACCTCCACAGCAGTACTATGAAATCCCACAGATGCCTTGTCAAAAAGGTTTAATAGCATTGCAGTACAGCTGATACTGTAATAATTTATTTTTTTGTTAGCAGTAACTCAAAGGCTCTGAGGATCTGAACTCTTACATGAAGTAACCATGTCCCAAAGCAAACAGATTAATGCACCGTTAAAACTTTTGGCCTTTTCTCCAGACAAACCTTTTCCTTAGGGATAAATGATTTAATACAGAAATCCAAAAATATATTCTGTAAGATTAGGGAGGGAAAAAATTCACGCATCACGCAAAGTTTACTAAAAGTACTCTAGATCTGCATTGCCCATAAACCAGTGCTTCTAGATCAGCCAGAGAGTTTTACTGACATTGTAATCAAGATGTAGACATACCTTATTTTACTACACTTTTTGAGCAAGTGGAAGACAGACAAAGGTGAAAGAACAAACGCAAACTGCTCCACAGCTAGACAGCCTGACTATTAAATCCCAGCATTAGACATTATTGTTGAGCAGCTGAGTTCTCAGGGAAACCAACTTAGAAAGCATTTATTCATTATGACTCTGTCCACTCATTTGTCTTGAAGTTAAACCATCTGGCTGGGATGGTGTTTTTTCCTAAAGTTGAAAGAAATTTCCCTTATGTACTTTGGCTATGAAAGAGTCATTTATTATCAGGCCATTGTCCGTCTGTCGCAATTATTATCAAATCCTCATCTGAGACATATAAGTGTATTATGTGTTAGTGCAAGACCACGTGGGACCCATGCTGAAGAAAATAGCTTTCCTCTCCCTTATATTATCAAGCTTATGACAATAAAATTTAATAAAATCCATTATAATGGTAGTGAAAATGTTGTTTCATCAAGTGATGAACATCATGTTAAATTTATGAAAGTGGACATTTTCTCTTTGTTCTTTCTAATTGGAAAACAAATCTTCTTATTTTCTAATGTTGTTGTTGGGGTCGTTGTTGAGGTGAATCAGGTAAAAAAGCAGGAAGGACCTTTTCAGGGCTTTTACAGAGATGTTTATTTCAGCCACACATGTGCATAGTCTCAGAATTCAGAGACAAAGGCAAAGGGGCTGGTCTGAGAGTCCAGGTCAAGTACATGGGGATTTTAGGGCAGGGGAAATAGTATCAGAGACCAATTACCAGGGGGCATGGGGGTGTTACAAGGATGGGATTGGGGCATGTGGATGAAAGGGTCAGTCCGAAGGTTCCCTTGTTTTTGCCTCACAACTGTTGCAAGAAGACCCCGAGGATCCCCACCCGGGCTGACTCTGGACAATGGTTTTCTGGCCTGGTTGAGGTGGGTGCTTGTCTGTGTGCAGGTGTGCTGTGCTCACTGGACTGTGCTGTCATGGTACCAGCTGAAGCCTGCATGTACTGCATGCACGCACCTGTCTCCCAGACCACCTCACAATGGTCCATAAATCTCCCCACCTCTTGGCCAGAAGCCACTTGCTTTGGAAAAGGACTATAAAAGAGTGACCCTCTGGAGAAGACCCTTGAGATGAAGATCCATCCATTGGCTGGCCCATGAGGACATCCGTCTTGTCTGTTGGTAGCTATTTCCCCATTCCCGTTTATCTCTCTCTTTCTATACTCTGTTTCCTTTATCTCTCCCCTCTATTGCAACTGAGTTGTTGGCATTTAATAAAAATGCATTGCTGTGAATAAACTGATTTTGTCCCCTGCTGTTGGCCTCTTTGCACCTCTGAGATCAAACAAACCATCATGACCCCCGTCCTGTGTTGGTGGATAGTGACAGTGGGCCAACAAGGAAACAGGGTGGGAGTAACCACAAGGCTGACAGACAGGGAGAGGGCACAGGGCGGACCTAAGGAACAAGACAGGGATTGTTCTGACCTGCTAGAACAGGATTCATTATCAAAAGGAGACAGCTGAGAGAGAGGCTTTTCATGTCTTTCTAATTGGGAGTGCCTTTCAAGGTTTCCACAACTCTCCATTTCTTCATTAATTAAAAAGGCTTCTTTTAGGGATTTTAGAATTAAATGTTTGAGGAAACTGAATGAATACAAAATGATAAAACAATCAAAAACATTAATGAGACAATTTTCAAAATGCAAGCCATCTCCTGAGTCCCCAATATCTGAAAGGTTTTTCTGAAGCATCTTTAGATGACAGAAAGGAGGCAAAGTTTTCTTGGCATAGCTTGTCAGGAAAGTGAGTTAGGAAAGGGACTCTTCAGCATGGACTGGTACTCTGGTGGCTGTTAGCAGTGGAGTTGGGTATGATAGAGCTGTACGAGGTAGAGTGTAGGTAGTGTACCTGTTGGAACTCCAAATAGAAATCGCTAATTTTGAAGAAAAAGGTTGTTACTTTCGGAGACCTTACTTTCTTTCCCCTCTCGTATCATCCCCTCCTTTGTATTAAGAAGGAATTTTGGGAAAAGGGATCGGTAGCTGGGTAGCAAAGGTAGGGAGAAGCATGGCTGTGGAAGGGAGACCATGGAGGGGAAAGGGAGGTAAGAATTTGAGGGAACATAAAGAAAGGGTAATAGGATTTGGGGAAATTTTGAAAGGAGTTTGACTTATTTTGTGGGTGGAGAAAGGGGAAACTGAGAGGGAGGTAGGGAGGCAATAGGGATTGAGAGAAGGCACTTAAAGGAGTATAACACCAGTTTAGGAGGTTTTGGAACTACAGGAAAGGGCTTCTGCTTGCAGGAGGGATAGTCGGTGTTTTGTGTTGTTCTTGCTTTTGGGTTGCTGCTGCAACTGTTGGCTGTTTGCTTTGGGTTCCATTTCTTTGGTTGTTGTGTGGGGGACAACTTCTTTTAAGATGTGGGTAGTTTGGTGCATGTTTCCTGCCTTGTACTGGGACTCCACCAGGTTCTGTAACATTGGCTGCTTGAGGGCCTTTTTTCCCTGTGCTACATCAGATTCCACAGTCTCTCCATCTCCTACACTGCAGAGGTATTTCCTGGGGTTATTCTTCTTTATTGCAGTTTGATGGACAAACACATCTTCCTTGGTATCATTTCGGGTGATAAATCCGTATATATTTTTTACATTGAACCATTTGACACTTCCCCAAACTTTTGTGGCAATGACTTTTTTACTTTTGCTAGTGAGTTTGTGTCTATAGCTGTTGCTGGACGTGCCGGTGCTGACAAGGTTGTTGTCGGCTGCAGCACCGCTGCTGCTGCTGTTGCGGGCAGGAGGCGGCGGGAGCGGAGCTCGGGCAGGACGGGCGGCGCCGTGCCCGCGGTGAACGCCGGCGGGGCTGGGTGTGCGGGGCTCCTGCTTCCCCCGCTTTTCCCTCCAGCAGCACAGGCGTGGGGGCAGTACAGCTGGTGCGGCGGGCTGGCAGTGGCGGCACAGCTTGTGCTGCTGTTGGTGCTGAGGCTTGCAGCGCGGCCGGTGCCGTGGCTGGCGGCGTGCGGCGACGCGCTGTAGGTGCTCTTGTGAGCTGCGCGGAGCCTCTGAGAGCAGACCACTGTTCCCGTCTCACATTTGGCCATTTGGCTTGGAGCCAGCGGGGGTTGCCAAGGGTTGCCTCGGGGCAGCCCCGGCCCGAATGGTGACGGCGGGGCGACCGCAGGATGTCCGTGGTGGCAGGTGCTGGGCATGGACGTGCCTTAGGGGAGTGGCGACACTCAGCGCCTGCACCACGTCTTGCGGTGCCATGGGAACCAAGGTGAACACATTCGCTCCCGGTTTTGCTGAGCTCCTCGAGCTGTGCGATTACAGCAGGTTTACGAGTGGGGCATTTTTCCCTTTGGTTGTAAGTGACTGGCGCTGCTGTAATTTGCGATTTGGGGGCTGCGTCTCTGAGCCCCCCCCCACTCTTGTTTCTGGGTCCAGGACTGTGGGAATCAGAGGGTGGAGTGTGCCTGGAGGCAGGGTCCCAAACCGAGGGGAAGGACCCGACCCGGACAAAAGGGGAGACCCCGAGCTCGCAGCCACGAGGTCTCTGCCATCTTGGGCACAGGCGGGCGACCAGGTGGCCGCGGCCCCGCGGTTGGAGCTATCTGACACCGCACAGCTAAGGACGGGAACACTTGGAGAAGAAAACACGAAGAGGAGAACGCAGAGAAGTTCAGCATTTTCTGAATATGCATCAAGACTTTGAACACCTACAACTATCCAAATAAACAAATGACAGAGTTGCAGCACTGGAAAAGTCCTCATTGTTCAGCTTTTTCCAAGCCTCTTCCAAAAAATCATCGTTTAGGAATGAGTCCCGTGAAACATCAGGATAATGTTCACACAACCAGTGTACAAGAGACTTCAAATCCCCCCTTGAAAAATAAGAACTGTTTTGGCAAAGAATCTCTTTAAACTGTAGATAGACTTCCTGCTGAGGGTACATGGTTCCTGCTTGCATTTCACCCCCAAGTCTTTTCTCAGCACCCGAGAGTAAAAGGAGAAAAAGCGAAAAGTGCCCCAAAATTTCAAACTCACCACAAACACTGTGGTGAGAAACACTTTCGGGGTGGTCTCAGTGTGATCCGTCCCTGTTCGATGTGCCATTTGTTGTTGTTGGGATGGCTGTTGAGGTGAAGCAGGTAAAGAAGCAGGAAGGGCCTTTGCAAGGGTTTTACAGAGATGTTTATTGCAGCCACACATGTGCACAGTCCCGGAGTTCAGAGATAAAGGCAAAGGCAAGGGGATTGGTCTCAGAGTCCAGGTTAAGTACATGGGGGTTTTGGGGCAGGGGAAATAGTATCAGAGACCAGGGGGCATGGGGGTGTTACAAGGATGGGATTAGGGCATGGGGGCCGACAAGGAAACAGGGTGGGAATGTCCAGAAAGCTCCCGGACAGGAAGAGGGCACAGGGCTGACCCAAGGAACAAGACAGGGATTGTTCTGACCTGCTAGAGCAGTATTCGTTTTCAAAAGGGGACAGCTGAGAGAGAAGCCTCTCGTGTCTTTCTAATTGGGAGTGCTTTTCAAGGTCTCCACACTCTAACATTAAAAAAAAATGCAGAGCTCTTTATTGGCTTCTACAGTCAAGCAAAATTCATAGGAAAGTAAAATATTCATATCTTGGTCATACTAAAATACTAGGAGTTCTATTATTGACTTCAATATAATCAACAAAATCTAGAAATTAGTATAAAAAGCACGTGTAGGATTCTTGTGCTTGCTCTGAATTCTTTATGTTAGGTGAAAGTGCTTAGTAAAGCACCTAAAATACAGTCATATACAATCACTACCAGTAAGAACCTCATGAGCCTCCTCCAGAAAATTCTATATACATCCAAAAGATAGTTCCCAATACAGGATATATCTTACTCTTCCCTTGTGGTGCAGTCTGGCTCCCATGAAATAAATTTCATTTCTTGCAAGTTCTTTTATGTTGTAGATCTTGCAGAACTTTGGAGAACATCTCACTATAGCTTCCCACTGGACATATGAGTAGATATTCCCATGAGTAGTGTTGGAGTCCCCCAGTCCCTGAAATAGTTTGTTTTCTAGTGGGATAGATTACAGATAGCAAAGCTTTTCTTATGTTACATATTCAGGACAGGCCTTTTCAGAAAACATCAAGCTACTTCAAATTGGATTTTTCAACAGCAAATTTAACATTGACATGAACACGATAAATAGATCAGACAGGAAAAAACGCTGTTTCACTGAAGCTGAAACATTCTGACACATCAGTTTTGATAAAAGTTTTTGTCAGAAGGAGGAGAAAAAGATCAAACATTAAATTCTTAAGCATGGGTGCAATAACCTGTTTTGAGGAGTCCTACAGAAATCTAGCATCGTGATCCCTCTATGACATTAACAGGCATCTGAAATGAGAAACTCTGTTCAATAGGAAATGAACTACTGCATCAGAATCTTCTATACCTTATTATAAGTGGAAAATTAAGTTCCAGGAAGTCTCCTTTGACAAAGGCTTACTTCATGCCATTTTCTTAAGAGTTATTGATTTTTATTGACTTTGAATACAACCTGACACAACTTCCTTCTCATCTGAAGCCACAAAACACTTCTTTGTGTGAATGTTTAATAATAGTCTTTCACTCATAAGATCAGTTTAGTTCTGTTATTTGTGGAACTTCTTACTAAATATAAGACATTCAAACATTTCTTACACACCAGATGATTACCATTACCATTATGAAAGCTCAAAAGGGTATGATTTCTTCCCAAAATGAGAAATTGTAAACAATGTTTACAAGACACAGACTAGTTATTTGTTTGGTATTTTTTAAAATACATGTAACCCTGAGAATAAAATCATTGAAAAGCAGTGAGAACTTAAAGCTCATCAGGCTGTTTCTTGCAAGTTGTTACTAGAATTTGGGCTCACACTATCTTCTTTGACCTGCCTAGCTATAAGTATCTTGTCATTGTTGTAGACTTCTCTATTGTCTATAAAGAAGTTTGCTACATCTGAAATATAATTGTACCCATTCTAAAACAATTTACTAGGCTCTGGTTCACTTTAGGGTAAGCCAGAAAGGATTTGAGGAGAGCATTTATTGCCATTTAGTGGCACCCATCTAGAACTAGATTGCAGTTGAAATAATAAAATCAAACTAAATGTTTGAAAAGTATATAGCAAGTATGTCATATTTTGCACTCTATAGTAGACAGCTACAATTTCGACATCAGCTTCTCAGCACCAGATTTGTGCTGCAAATCTACTTCTGCTTCTCCACACTGCTACTGCTACTGTAGTCATAATCAGAGACTTAGAAGCTCTTCCCATTTCCAGTCATGTTTGTGCCCTGCTGGCAGCCTGGTATTTAATGAAAAAGAAAAAAAATGAAAGATCATGTAATGCAATGTGGGCTGGTCACATAATATAGGGAGTGTTCCCAGAGAAACAAAAACAAAAATGTAAAGTTGTAGCACACACAATTCGGGTTTGTTCTTCAGTTAGGACGTGGATGTAGTAATTTGCAGGCTCCCTTTTTGACACAATCACTTCCACAAATGAATGATACAAAACAGGCATTACAAACAATGTGTTTGTGTTATAGAAACAAAAATTGATTAATTCATATGAAGTACTTGCATATGAAAAGGGAGTTTCATAGGGGTGCTTGCAGAAAACCAAATGATCAAAACTCTAAACATGGTTTCAATTTATGGTCATGCCTGCAGTGTCCCTACCCATGGAGGCAGTTGGAATCAGATGATTTTTTAAGACTCCTTCCAAACCATTCTATATCATATATTTCCTACTTGCCTCATCCTAGAATTTTCAGTTTCTGGTGTACTTCAATGCTCTTGCTCAAAGAATGCCTAATTCAGTGAGATGATGGGTACCAGCTGAGGGAGCAGTCACAGCATACTGATTCCTCTGTGAGGGGCAGTGGTTCAGCTGCTGGGAGGAAAAGACTCACACACTATTCAGCCAGTGTGCCAAATTTCAACAGGCATGGCAGAGACTTGCTGGGCAATTTAGCAATGCCACCACCTGCCTTGCACTGAGGAAACTGCACACAAAATTAACTTGCCCTGAACACAAGCATTAGAAGCCATATTGCCAAATTGCCTTCCAGTTCTGATCCTATCTCTAAGTTTAGTCTTAGGCCATGGCACTAAAAAGTACTATTTCTTGCATGATAGCTTAGAATCAAGATACTGTCTCTCATAATAATTATTCCAATCATAATTCAGTTTCTTACACTTTCAGTTTTAAATTGGAGTGGTACAACAAGGCAGCTTCTATACATTTTACTGGATACAACACAAGATTTTAAACTTTTAAAATTACTGTATACTATGTGCATGAAAGATACAATGAAATTACTAAGAAGCTCAGATTCACTTTTTTTAATCAAGGAAAAAAGGTAAGCTAGAACTGCTTTGAAGTATTCTACCTCATCTATTATTTTACAGGTTAAATGTTTATTATATTTACAAATGATTTACTGTAGAATTTTTCCCTAAGGTGTTTGCAAATTCGATGTCACTTTGAAAGATTAATGTGTGTTTAAGCAAACCAGAATAGCCTAATTTAATTACTTAGGACAATTCTTAAATAATGCTTTACTGACTGCTTAGCAATTAGATGCATTGCCTTAAGAAATATAGACTTAACATGTGGCGTGATGAATCTCATTTGACAAGAAAACGTTTATTTTCATTTCTTTGTCATTTTCTTGTAAAATCTTCAGGTGTACAGTACAGTTGGTTTGAGGTAGATTTAGGCTGCGTGAGGGGTGAAATGCAATTGTGTATCTGATGTGAGGAATTGCTGAAATGAGAGGACAGAATACTGAGGCTGGCAAACAGGATGGTGAGTTGATCTGCATGTGGTCAGACCCTGGGATCCTGACAGGACAACGTGGAGGCCAGTGGCTCTCTGAGCTCTGGAGGCTCCCAGGTGGATGATACCCGGCTCTGGGGGCCAGGGCAGCCAGGGTGTTCTGCAGGAGCCCCAGCCCTGGGTGTCAAACCTCTCCCTGGGGACAGGGATGGACCAGGGCTAGGAGAGGGTCTTGCAGGACAGCCTAGTTTGGGGGGGCCTATGGTGGGGCCACAAAGGGATGTGGGGACCTGGAGATGGGCCCCACTGTGGCATCATTGAGGCAGGGACTGCTGGCCCTTAGACCTGACTTGGGGTCCTGGTCACAGCCGGAATGGGGGGAGATGCAGACACTGGGCAAGAACGGTTCAGGACAGTTTTGGTTATAATTGTAAGAATTCAGATGCAAAAAGTGACATTTTTCTCATCAAACTTCCCACATGTACGCTATAGATGGAAATACCCTTTGCAGACAGTAGAAAGATGTGTTGAGATGATGTTACATATTCATTAAACTATTCTGATAATTAAAGAGTCTGGGTTTTGGGCCAAAATCTGCACCATAAAAATGGCTAGATAAATATTTAATTAAAATAACGTTTTTCTACAGCAAATGACATTTTACTGCATCTTGATCAAGAAACCAAATTACTGCTTTGTCGCCTATTCAAAGAGCACAGATTGTTATATCTATTTATCCATCAATTAATATACATTAATACAATGCCACTAATAGTTCTCTCAGTATGAGCATTCAACATACTCTCCAATGAAATACAAAATCAGGCTTGATTTAGTACTTGTACTATATTTTGTATGCCACATCTATTTATTTATATCTGGAAATTTTACATCTTTTATGTTCAAATATTTTTCACATGCTGTGGAGAGAACTTTCTGTTCCATCTGAGCTCAATTCTGAATGTATTATTGATTTCAGTTGCACAAAACCTTGTCTACTGCTTGTTTAGGAGGTTTTTTTCTTTCGCCCCAACAGGATATTTTATGCAGTCCAGAGAAGCTGTAGCACTCTGTTTTTATTAATCAAAAGTTGAGCAGTTTGTCAAATCCATATGGTGCAGATAATCTAAAGCCCTAACAGTATTAGATAGAATACCAGGAATATCAAAGTAACTAGGAATGGAAACAATAATTTTTCAAGGCTTTTGATATATCTGTCATGTAAAAAAGGGTTACAAGGATCAGAAAGTGATGGTTCAATTAATTTTATCTCCTGGGACACAGAAACAACTGGAGAAAATTACATTATAGTATTAGAGGTTTTGTTGTGGTTTTTTCCTATTTTTTTCTGTGTTTTTTTTTTAAAGCATGCAGTAAAATAGTTTATGTGTATGTGAAAATCTGATCTTTGCACTCAGATTTTTTTGCTGTTCTTTCTCCTTTTCTTCATGTAATTTATTGAATGCTCCCATTATGAAAATTTTTATATACTGAGTGTATCAAAGCTCAGTCTCATCAACTACTATTTTACATATTAGCCATCCAGAAAAGATACAGCTGTTGTCCGCTCCTCTGACATATGCCAAAAACCCAGGTAAGCAAGAGAAGTAGTGATGTGTTGCTGACAAAAGATATTAAGTGAAAAATGAAGGGAGGTCATTTGATTTGCAAGTACTCACAATATGCCAAATTTTATGTATGTATTTTCAAGTTGCTCATCAGAAATATTTTCCTGGGCAAACCCTTCTACTCCAGCTAAGTTGTAGAAAGATTGCTGTGAGAAGAAAAATGTCCAGTAAACACTTCTACCAGACAGATCTTTCTTCAGCTTTTAGCTCCTGATTCAAGGGATACATACTTGTTTCCCTTGAAATATACATACAACATACTTCCAGAGCAGTTTTAACTAAAGCAGAACTAACATTCTGTATAACTTTTTTAAAGGAAAGAAAGGAGAGATTTCCAAAGCTGCAGAAAAAAGATGCTCTGTCGTCTGTGGTATGGACATATAAAAGATTTCAGCTTAAGACTTGATTTAAAAAAAAAAAAAAAAAAAAAAAAAAAAAGAGTTTAATTTTCCTTTGAACAATTGATGCAGATTTTCCTGGTCTAGAAATACTGAGGAAATTGTAAAAAGATCCAAATGATCCTGTGAGATGTCAAATCTATTTACAAAAAACTCTAAATTCCCTCCTTCCCAAAAAACAACATCAAAAAAGTAATCTTTTATTTCTGCCATCTCAAATAACAAGAAAAGACAACAGTTCCTCTAGTTGTTTGACCTTCTTCCTCAACAGAAGTGTGGTGTTTGTGATATATGAGCAATGGACAATCATCACTGCTCTGCAAGCATCTACAGGAATTTTAACACTGAAGATCCATGCTTACAACACGAATCGGCAATTTCTTTAAAAGATATGGAGCCACTTCTAATTCAAACAGCAGGCATTTTGGTATATTATGAACAGCTCTAGCCTGGGTCATTATTTTATGCTGACAATACTTGCTTTCAGATAGGAAAAGTGAAAAAAGCTCAGTCGCAAAGAGATATCAGTCAAAAGAGTCCTATCTAATGAAATACAGAAACTGGGTATCTGGAGCAGCGCTACACTTCTCATCATTCTCCATGACTCAGCTTAGAGGGTAACAATAGTACCTGTAGAGAAGAAATAAAAGATTCACTTGACATTAACCAGCAAACAAAGAATAGACAACTAAGAAACACTTTGCAACTTTCGGTGATTCAAAAAATTTTAGAGTGATGGAACAGATTGTCACTCAGACCTAAAAAAATATGGATTTTTTTGTAGAGTGTTTTAGCCTACTATGTTAGTTTCAAGGAATAAAGAGACCAAAATTTTGTCAGACATGTACTTGCTGTGTGATTCTGAGTTCCTGAATAGTTTGGGAAATGTACTGGAGGTCTTTATCAGAAAATCACATCTATCTGTTCTGCTTGAAGAGGCTAAGGAACGGATTATGAAATGGTTCAGATAGAGCCACTGAAGGGGGTAGGAGCATTCCATTCAGACATGTAGACTACAGCACATAAGTTCCAGTACAGGGTGTATGAAAACAAACACTTTTAAAACTAACCTGTCTATACACTGTTATTTAAGGATGCACATTTCTCAGCTATTATTCATCAGTGTGCAGTTACTAAAAGTGCAGGTACTGATGGTAGTCAAATTTGTTAATACTGGTTTGAAAGAAAACTGTAGCCTGAAACCATGATTGTATGGAAAGAAAAGTTAGGTTGCATTCAGAGCAGGTTATTTATTGCCAAATCATGAACTACTTTTGTCCTAAGAAGCAGTGGTCAAGTGGCCCAGAAGGGTACTTTATCCGTACAATATTTTGTCAGTAGCACAAAATATTCAGTAAATGTGTCTCTGTTGCTATTTATATTTGTAATTAATAGGCCTAAATGTGGAGGTCTGAACTTGATTGGAAATTCTGATTTGAGCTCGTAGTTCTTTATTCAAGAAAATGCTTTATTTAGAAGAAAATACTACCCCGTCCTTGTGAGAGCTTTACAAAAGCCATAGATAATGGTTGTATGTGAGAAAGCCTAGTATCTTGGTCCAGCTGAATTTCTAACTCACATGAGATGAAATATTTTGTCATTATATTTACATGTGGGAGGCACAGGAAATGTCAGGCTCAAAAAGAAAACCTGGACCTATTGCCATCATCCATGCTAGAGGACCACAGGCCCGACATGCTAAGCTGATGCTTGGGTACCAGCTCAAAGAAAACCTTCTGAAACAGGCAGTGGAAGTCGGTATCCAGGAAACCCCTCTGTGAAGCCTTGTAGCTGAAATGATTTTTCAATCTATTAATTGAATAGAGTAAATAAATCAGATTTGCAGTTGTATGGGGGGAGGTGTCTCGGTAGTGGAGGCAGCACCGGCGCTGTATCGGGGCTGTGTCGGGACTGTACCGGGACTGTACCGGGTCAGTACCGGGTCAGTACCGGGTCAGTACCGGGGCAGTACCGGGGCAGTACCGGGTCAGTAGCGGGGCTGTAGCGGCGCTGCCCGGCCCGGCCCCAGGCGGTGCCAGCGGCTGCAGCGGCCCCAGCGCAGGGCACGGCTGAGCCCCTCAGCCCCGGGGAAAGCCTGGGCAAGGGAGGGCAAAACGCTGCCCGGCAGGCAGGGCTGAGCCAGGGGAACCGAGCGAGAAACAGCCCTGCGAGCCCCGAGGGGACAGCGGGAG
This sequence comes from Sturnus vulgaris, assembly GCF_052056855.1. Taxonomy (NCBI): domain Eukaryota; kingdom Metazoa; phylum Chordata; class Aves; order Passeriformes; family Sturnidae; genus Sturnus; species Sturnus vulgaris. The sequence goes on along the minus strand of NC_142243.1, from coordinate 77,601,434 downwards.
CAGGGACGGGCCGGGAGAGACCCGGCAGGGATGGCCCTGCGGCCACACAGCGACACGGCGGGACTCGTGGACGTGCCTGGAAGAAACCTGCGGCCCATGGAGAGGCCAGGCTGGAGCAGGCTTATCCCGAAGGACTTGTGAATGTCCCAAACTGCAGCATGAGGAGGAAGGAGCCTCAGAACGGAGCTGTTAATGAGCTGACTGCAGTCTCCCATTCCCCGTCCTTCTGCACTGCAGTTGCAGGGAAATAGAGGAGTCAGGGATGAAGGAATGAAGCTGTACATGGGGAAAGGGGAAATTGAACAAATTTATTTTAGTTTTTTCGTTGTTTCTCACCATCCAAGTCCCATTGGCAGTAATAAATTTGCTTTCTCCAGTCTGGGTCTTTTTCTTGTCAGTAATGGTAACTGATACGTCCCTGTCTTTATCTCTACCCATGACCTTTTTATCTTATTTTCTATTCCTGTCCTTTGAGGAGGGGAGTGAGAGAGCAGCTGATTGCGTATCTGGAAGCTGGCCATGGCCAACCCATCACAGAAACTAAATAATAACCAAATTTAAATTAAATTACAGTATTTCTTTAAGCTTGTACCATATTCAAAATCTAGTGTGTAAAATACAGCCAATAGCAGGTTTTCTGTTAAAGAGGCTTTATCCTTTTGTGTCATTAAACTCAGGAGTAACTCGTTTCTAGCATTAGGCAGTATTTCAGATGGGATTCACAAGCGCTCTGCAGCAGTTTTGCAGATAGTGCAACCAGGTAATCCAATATGACTCATACACTTTGGACCTGTTAGCAATTGATTGAATTCTTCAAATTCTGCAACAGCAATCACAATATGCCAAGTAAGAGAGAGGAACCTGACAGCCTACACCTCTCTTTCAAAAGCATAATGAAGCAGCAGCCTGACATGCTGTGCTGGAAGTCCATTATACCCTTTAGTGAAGGTTTAAAGATTTTTTTAAACAGAATTACCGTTTCTTTAATCTATTATACAAGCATTAGCAATAGTATTTCTACTATGCTTTAGATTGCAGTACCAGGAGCAGTGAAAATGTTTTTTGGGGTTCTTTTTTTGATCTCAGTAGTCTCTTACATTATCTCATGTAATTTTTATGGTCTGGATTGTTCTGCTGATTCAAAGCAGCATCAGGCACCCAGGTTTTGCACTAGTCCAACAGAAGGTGCTAAGACAAGGCTCAGCATTATTAGCAGTGGCAGTGAAATCCACACAGCAGTCCATTAATTTTAGTTGAGGTAGAGCCTGGGGTTTCACATGCATGCTTTGTTACCTTAATGAACTGGGATAAATATCTTAAATATCCTGGTGAGGCTTGGTATTCTCTGATTTCAGGTTTGCAGAGACTTCTGATGTAGTACGATAGAGTGAAGCTAATGCAAACAGTCAAACTTCTAGGTACAAGCCCTTACCTCCTGAAAAAATCCCTCTCAAATAAGTAGTAAAAGCATCTCATTACAAATGGTGTATCTGATGAAGATGGTCCTGCTGCGGTGAAATTCTATTTTGTAGGTTAAAATACCACATCTGTGAATACTTTTAAAAGGTGATTTTTCGACACTAGTGGGTGGTTATTTCTCCTGGAGAGCTCTCAATTTGCTGTCATACTCTCTAAAGTGAATTTTACATACCCTCTCATGTCATCTGCCATCAGTGAATTTGTATCCTATTAGTTGTCCTAATATGCTTGCAACATTATTTTTCCTGGCATATTCCTTGTGCAGGTGACATACTGAGGATCAACCTTTCAAAACTCCAGTGAGGAGCAGTGTAGTGAAAATATTTACCCACAGTTACTTACTGTGGTCTGATTGGCACCTATCCTGAGTCTCTATTATACTGCATGAATTTAGACTTAAAACTGTTGAAATAACACTGTAATGCTATCCTCGGCTAAAAATGTTGTACTATTTCAAATACTATTCTATTATTTTTCTTTTAAGCTAACTTACATTTTGACCAATGTTTCTGTTCTACTATATTTATTGAGGAAACTCCTCACTGGTCATCTGTCACATTATCAGTGAATTTATTAAACTGCCCTGCATTCCATTTTGCAAACATCACAGTTAACACCAGTGTTTATACTTCTGGCATGATCTTCTGCTGATAGCTTGCTTTTATAATGTCTTGATAGATTTTCTATGTCCTCAGGACAATCCAGGTATCTTTTGTATCTCATTTAATGTAAAATATTATTTTATAACACCACTTGATGTTAACTTATTTGTTTCGTCCAAATCTAACAGTTTTAAAGATTTCATACTCACTATTTGTTTCCATCAGAAATTTAGATTTCTCATTTTCCCTACAGTTAACAGGATGCTTCCTCTGTCTGTCAGACAGTTGGCCCTTCTACCTCTCTCATGTCACTCATTAAGGTATCATTGCTTCAATGCCATTAGTAAGACTTAGCTTGTTTGCAAGCATCACGTTATATATGAACAGTTCTAGGCTCATATCTCTTGGTTAGTGCTGTGTTTGTTTAGACAAAAATTAAAACCATGTTGTTAAACTTATACTTTAAAGCATTTTTGAGATTCTGGAACTGTAAGTTTTTTTCACTGAGAAAGGAAAGAAGGAGGAGAAGGTACTGTCAAAATCTCCAGACTTGTAAATCATTGATTCTAAATTTTTAACTGTTCTAGTGTTTCAGGTGTAGATGGATATTGCTGATGTTTTACCCTAAGTACAGGGCCTGGAGTTGGACTTTGGTACTCCTTTTAGGTTGCTTCCAAATCAGGATATTCTATAAGCTTTGCTTTTCTTTTCTTTTTTTTTTTTTTCTTTTCTTTTTTTTTTTCTGTCTTTCAGATGCGACCTCTTTGAATTTCTGTCTTGTGAAAGCAGTTTCTTAATATTAGAAGCAAAAGATTATCCATCATCATTTGCCTCAGTAGGTTTCACATTTGTCCCAGGTTTTTTTTCATTTTGTGAATAGCTTATTCCTCAGAAAAACATACCTGAAAGGCCTTGAGCAGCATAACTATACTTTTTTCCTTCTACTTAAATAAGCTTACCCCTTATATCCTAATATTTTGTCCCTGTGTATATTAGAAAATGAGTGGCTTTGTAGGCTGCAGGTCATTTGTCTATCTCAGGTCTTGCAAAGTTTCAGCCCCATTAGCCTCTTCTGCCTATTCAAGCTTTCTGAGATTTGCACATTGATTTCAAAGTAGATGAAGTCATCTTTCTTTTTTTGAATTCTGACCCCTTAGAGTTCACTTAAGCTGCTAAAAGAACTGAATATCCTGTTATTAATGATTTTAAAGTATATTTTCAGCAGCTCAACTGCAAGAGCAAGAATTATTCAATCACTTCCTTTTTGTCTTGGAAAAAAAAAAGGCCATAATAAAACAGTGGGAAAAGCTGCAGCTGGTGCTGTAGTTTTTCAGAAAAAACAGCATACCTGTATAAATCACATGATGTATTTCTTATTTTGCTAATTGGTTTGTATCAAGTCTTCAGTCATTATATCCATCATCACTACACTACTGAAGTCCATTTATCATGTTTACTAATATCACCTGCAGGTCTAGCCCCTTGATAAGGTAATATAATTTATTTTTCTGGCTAAAATGATGTTTCTAAAGACCATTTTGGAATAAACAATTTTATGTGGCCAAATACTCTGAAACGTTATTGGCTCTAATTCAGTCACTACTTTTCTTATTACTAAGTAAAAACATATTTGTATTTAAAGGTTACATTAGTTTGGGTTTTAAAAACAAGATTAATGGAGTATCCTCACAAAACTTGGTTTGAATTAAGTATTTTGCTCATTAGAAGAAATTTGGAAAATTAGCCACATTTTTTTTCTAGTTCTGTATTAAATAGAATATTCACAGCTTCTTTATCAACTGGATATTACTTTGCTTATTCAAGTGTAGCACAGAATAAAATTAAATGGTTTTATTACATTTTTCATTCAATAAAATAAAATACACATAAGTAAATAGTCAATATACGGATTATTTTTGGTTAATGTTAAAACCCACACATATATGTGTGCTGCAAGTGTTGCCATTATGTACAAAGGAAATCAAGTTAGAATTTTAGGATTAGCAAAAGCAGGGAGTTAACTGCCTCTTACTCCATCTGTATCCATGATAAAGTGTTGTTGATATCTTTTCCAGGATGAGGCATTCCAGGAAAATCCCGTCTGAAATCCTTTACTATTTTAGAAAGCATACTCAGTCCTACTTTAATTACAACAGAGGAACTACATTCTAGCAAGTTTCTGGAAGAGAGATTTGGTCCTCGAGGCCTGTCAAAGAGCGTGTCAAGGAGCTTTCTTTTTTTTTTTGCCAGGTCATCATTTCTTTGCTATTTTATTTTATTTCAAACCCTGTGTTCTCTATTGAATTATTCTGTAAATAAAACAGTACATAATCCAAACACTTTGAATTTTAGCTATACTTGAACCTAACCATGAGTTGTAAATCCAATTCTTCTTTTCTCTCCATTCCTATATTTCTTTGCTCCCTTGCATCAAAGGACAGTTATAGTTTGGGTGTGGCCAAAGTGTAACAAGAATCAGATGCAGGAGAAACCCAGGATGGCAGCTTATGGTTAGTCTACACTCTTGGTTGTGCCTTGACTGAATGTTGGCTTCCTGAACATCTGGATTATTTCCCCATTTGTATTAACATGAAAAGTTCTGTTCAGCATTTGATTCCTCAGTGTATTGAACATTCTTCCTCCCCAGAAATAGTTATCCCATCCACTTTATCTCACTCACACTAAAAAACCCCACAAGCTAAAGCCTCCAACTAGTTTTCTGAACAGCACCAAAATCTTACACAGTTCATATCTGGCCAGCACTCTGTTTTCAGTCAGTCATCTTCCAAATGACAAGCTCCTTAATTTCGTTTCTAAACATCCAGAAATAGCTCACTGCGGGACTCCCCTTCTGGCTCCTTCCCTGTTTGCCCCTAACTAAAGATTTGATTCTTCATGCTGAATAGCTCTTCGTGCTCTGCACTGTCTGTTAATTATCTTTTGATTGACTCCCAGCTCTGCCAGCCACTCTCTTCGTTCAGTCTTTCAGAACTTAACTTCGACTCATATCAAATTCTACTTCATTAATAACTCTCCCTGTCTCACTGCAGAAAGCTTCTCAAAACTTTTGACTTCTCAGACTAGATCGTGTGTACATGTCTCAAATTAATTTCACTCCCATTTGAGAACTTGCCAAGAGGATACAGCACATTTCTATGAGTTACTGTGGCCACAAGCCATTATTTCAAATGCAAACAGTAATTTGCTTTACTATAGCCTTTAATTAGTATGCAATTAACCTGGATATGTCATCACTACATAGCTATTATTATTAATTATTCTATGCTAGCCAGGATAGCTGGTTTTCTCTTATGTTTCCTCAAATGCCATTAACAGTAGATTTTTGAGCACTTCAAAAAGCCAGACTGTGCCCAGATTGTTAATGTTCTCTGACCTTTGGGGAAGCCTAATTAGAATAGTTGAAAAATTTCAAATGGAAATAAAGAGCATAGCAATTTATAATTAGGCTTAAGCATTTGGCTCCAGAAAGGGTTCAAAGGAAGTTAGACTTCCTTGGTGGTTTACCATGCACTTAAACAAAATATTCTGTACATTGAAGATAAACTTATTAGAATATGATATGTAACACAGAAAATTACAACTGCAGCCATGAGAAGGCATCCTAACAGCAGGTTTTGTATTTTACCAAAGGCTACCCACTTTTTACCCCTTTTCACATTAGTTACCTTACTTTCAGCATCAAGGTGTTCCAAAGCAAGTGGAAACCAAAAATGCTTTGGTATTGGACTGATAGTTTGTCTGAGGGAAGGAGGAATTGAGAAAGTTTTGTTTGGATTAATATCTAAATTATGTCAGTAATATTTAAGCAGGATATAATTACCTAGAATGCCAAATCTGTATCTTGATCCAGATGAAGAACTTTGGTCTCAGATTATCATTACAGAATGTACCAACACTATCACTGCTTCCATAGAGACATTTAATGGGAAATAATGAGTCATTGACTATTTAGAATAATTTTATAGTTTCATAGAAACATTATGATTGGAAAACACTTCCAATATCTTTGAGTTCAACCTTCAGCTGAACATCACCTTACAACTAAACCAAAGCAAAAAGTGCAATGTCCAGTCATTTCTTGAATACTAGGAATTTTAACTACATCACTTCCCTGGACAGATTCTTCCAGTGCTTCATAACCCTTTCAACGAAAAAATTATTTCTGATGTCCAACTTGAACCTCCCTGGCATGGCTTGAGGCCATTTCCTCTTGTCTTGTCACTAGCTGCCTGTGAGAAGAAGCCATACCCACTTGTCTACATCCTCCTTTGAGGCAGTTGTAGAGAGCAATATGGTGCCCTCTAGCCTCCTTTTCTCCAGGCTAAGCAAACTCAGTTCCCTCAGCTGTTCTTTACAGGGCTTTCCCTCCAGACCCTTCACCAGCTCCGTTGTCCTTCTCTGGACACGCTTCAGCACCTCAGTGTGTGTCCTACAGTGAAGGGCCCAGAACTGGACACAGGATTCAAGGTGTGGCCTCACCAGTGCTGAGCACAGGAGAACATTCACTGCCCTGGTCCTGCTGAACACAATATTGCTGACACACACCAGGATTAGACTGGCCTTCTTGGCCTCATGGGCACAGCTGGTTTACATTCAGCCAGCTTTTGACCAGCACCTCTAGGTCTTTTTCTGCTGGGCAACTTTCCGAACAATTTTGGCCCCCAGCCTGTCGTATTGCTTGGGGTTGTGACCTGATTGCAGGATCTGGAACTTCACCTTATTGAACCTAATCCAAGATGAGACCATTGGCATTGTCCCATCATGCCAGCCTGTCCAGATCCCTCTGCAGAGCATTCATACCATCCAGCAGATCAACACTCACAGACAACTTGGTGTCGTACAGAAATTCATTGTGGGTTCACTTGATCTCCTCATCCAAATCCATTTTTTACACATTATGTTATGGCACAATAGGATAATAACAGAAACTGGAGACTAAGATGCAACAGAGTATGGTGGGGAGGAAAACTCAGTTCTAATATTATCTTTATTGTTGTCATCCACAGGGAAGGATCTGTGGCTCAGAGCTGCAAATGTAAGTGTTTCTAGTCAGAAAAAGCATGTTTGAGATCTTGAGAAGATGGCAACACTGTGAACGCAGCAGTGTGCAGGGTACATTGACTTAGCTTTAGGTGTTAGCTCCTGAGCTGAAAGCATTACAGCTGGATTAGGCTCATGCTATATCCTCACTTGCCAGTCAAGGCAGGCACAATTAACCCAGCTCTAACCTTGCTCTGCAGAGAGCCCTACCTCTACTCCACACCACAATGTGGATTTGTTCTCTCCCTCCAGGATCCAGTTCATCAATCCCTGACACAGCATTGCCTGAGTGAGGAGGCATGCTTAGCTACTATTAGTTACCATTTCCTGCACAACATTCATTTTTTTTTCTCATTGGCCATGTCAGCTAACAGTCTGCCGAGGTTCTTTTCAGTAGTGACATTTCTTCTCCTTTGTGTAGTCTCCAGCACAGGGTTAAGAATGAAAGAATAAAATCAGTGTGATCTCAGCAATGTGGCAGTGACTCCTCTCCCCACAATTTGAAGATGGATTGTTCTTCTCCTAAGTAAACATACTAAGAGAGAAAAGCAGATTTTCCACTAGGACTAGATTGGTTCTAAACCAAAAACATCAGTACTCAATTTTTAATGAAATAAATGCCATGAGATGCAGTCATTAAACAATGATTTCACGACGTCTGTTACCACCATAGCAGCATTGATGTTTTGCAGATGGTATATGTGTCTAATCTCTTAATTGCACCTAGACAGAATTGCTTAGACATTCAGGTGTTGTATTAAAAACTTGTAGGAACTATGCTAATTAGATTGTTGGATTATATATTTAAACTAAAGATGCAAACTATTTTTTCTTTTATCAATAGCAAGAAATTAAGAAAGTCAATTAAGACAATAAACTAGGAAAATACTCTGTACTGGATGCTCCTGGAAAGTAGTGTTAATTCATGCTCCTCTCTTTTTTGGCCAAGGAGATGGGTAGCTTAATATGAGCTTCTCTACTCAACGTAGTTCTGTGGTCATGCATTTCTTTTTAACATTTATATCAACATGAGGATAGAGGAAAGGGAGAAAAATAACAAAAATCCTTTCATGGAGCACCATCTTAAGTTCTCAGAACTCCATGCTAAGTGAATACAAGTTAAAGCCCTTAGATATTATCATTTGCAAGCCCTGAAAAACAGGAATTTTATATGTAAGAAATCTGTGAAAAACCTAATACATTATGATAACCCGAATGTGTGCTGGCTTCTTTTTGTTCTCATTGTTATATTGACCTATTTTTTAAGGATTTATTAGTGCTTGTCATGAAGTAGGTGTTAAAAAAAAAAAAACAAACTGGTTGATACTTTTTTTTTTGATGACTGTATGCTATAAGACACTGCTTTTTTTTTTTTTTTCTTTTTCTTTATCTTTTTTTTCTTTTTCCCAAAGCATTTGTTTTAATTTGCCTTAGTACTTAAACAACTATTTCATTCAAAATCTGGAAAAATAATAATAAAGGGGTTTAAGAATGTTTTTTTAAAGAGTCGGTCTTCTAGCATGAATCTGCAGATTCATTAAAGATTTGGATAAAATGTATTTTTACTTCTGGAAATACCTTTCTCCCACATTCTATGCAGCCTTTAGCAATAATATTCCAAGGTCATGGTCATCCTTAAAGATTTGATTTCATGGTTTTATGGAAACTTCTGATACAAAATGCATTAAGAGAAGCACTGGCATTTCGTGTCAGTGCTGAAATTAGAGGATGGTGTATTATTTGGATCTTGTGATTTATGATAAACCTAGCAACACAGAATTTAACTTCATCTAAATCTATAGAGTGTTGTACACTCCTCAGACAGAAAAAAAAACAAACCAAAAACCAAAACGTTTCCTCCCCCCCCCCGCCCCCGGTAAAAGATAATAAAAACCAAACAAAAACCCCATAATTCTGCATTGATAGGTAATATCACATTGTATCATCTTAAGCAGATGTCTTGAAAATCTGCTTACCGGGCAAGTCACTGTTTTATCTTCTCTGAAAGGGTATTGCCTTCCTGATTTGTCTAACGAACTAATGTTCATCAATGACTTCATAGTCAGAAAACAGGTCATTGTAATTTCATAAAAAATGCTGGAAAGAATACTCTCAGTTAAAAATTATTTACTTGTTCTGGAGCATAAAGTCTGCTATTACCTATAAAGCTGGCCACATGTTCCCCTTCAAAAAGTCCAATATGGCAAGAGATTTAAGATGCCTCTCAGGATATATTTGTTTTGTTTTTTCAGCTCTATCCTTAGCTGTTCTTAGCAGTGTAGTTCCATGCAGAATTTGCTGGTGCATCCATAAAATAGCAGTGTTTCTAATCTTAAATTTAACCCAATGCATTCCATCTCTATTCTGTTTAGAGCATGAGTTCTGGACCCAGGAATCATTTCTTAATCTGTTTTCTTTGTTCACAGCATCTTTTTGACAAACATTGATGAGAAAGGATGGTGGGTGACTGTCGTTGAGTCAATTCAGATTAGAAAGGTTTCTATGGCCTCCTGTCCCATAACTCTGCTACCATTCCTTGGACAAGGATTCACTTCCTTAGAATTCCTTTCTTTGAAAAAGCTGATTGTGTTTATTTATTCGTTGAAGAGGTGCTTTTTTTTTAGGTGTGTAGTCAGAATAGTAGCTGACAGCATCTATCTATGCAGGCATATAAGAGCTAGTAGAAATCTACAGAAAAGCAATGTGCTCAGTCATTCCTTGCTGTATTTCTCATTTATTCATAATTCTAATGAAGCTTCATCTCTAAACTCAGCATGGAATGGATCAAATTCTGAGCCAAATATCTATAATAGATTGGAAAAATATCCTTCAAAGACTAATCCAGGTACAACTCCATTGCTCTCCTTGCACCTAAATTTTATGCCAACTACAGAAATTAAAATTTTAATATACTATTCTGTACTGATTTATGAATCACAGAATCAGTAGTATCATAGGAGTTGTATTTAAAAAAGAGAAAAATAAATTGTATTTTCTAAATCTGATTTAGGCATGAATAAAGTGCTTTGTATCTCTATTTCCCTCACTGGCTATTATACTTCTAGGTCAAGTCTTTTCAATTTAGCTACATGAGGATAATGTACTTTTCTCGATTCAAGCTGCTATAATATTAGCAACACAGTAGGAAATATTCTTACATAAATATGTATATAGCCCCTTCCTTGTTATTCCTTAGAATAACATCCATGAAAATGGCTGCAAGCTTCTGATGTTCTGTTAATTGGAGCCAGAAATACTATCAAAATTTATTTAAAACATATTTGACTGGCAAGTAATATACTCTAAATTACTGCTGATATTTTTGACAGACACATCTAATTACTGCTAATTAGTTCTGAATTAATTATAAAATGACATGTTTACATTGATTAGTATGCATCAAAGTGTAAATGGTCATTCGGAGGACATCATTTCTATTTCCACAGAAAGGAAAACACACAGGAAAATCTGGTATTGAAAAAGAAAAGTCTGTGAACAGAAGTGTTTCTGCACAGAATGATACACTCCACATGGCTTGCTGAAATAGGGCAATACTGGCAACAAACTAGAAGCAAATAAAATAGCATTAGTTGCAGTTCTCCTGTAGGACTGAGCAGTTTTGTCAGCTCAACATGAATTAGCCATCATAATTAAGATGCCATATTTTCTTTGAAAAATAAGTAAAAAACTTTCATATGATTCTTTGGGGAAAAAAAAAAAATCTGTTTATCTTGGAAGCTCCTTCCTTCCTTCCTTCCTTCCTTCCTTCCTTCCTTCCTTCCTTCCTTCCTTCCTTCCTTCCTTCCTTCCTTCCTTCCTTCCTTCCTTCCTTCCTTCCTTCCTTCCTTCCTTCCTTCCTTCCTTCCTTCCTTCCTTCCTTCCTTCCTTCCTTCCTTCCTTCCTTCCTTCCTTCCTTCCTTCCTTCCTCTCTCTTTTCCACTAGGACAATAAAAAACTCTCCTTTACACAGGAAAAGCTTTCAGTGAGGGTAAAATAAGAAGAGGTGTGTGTGTAGCTGCATGTACTCAGATAACTTAAAAATATATGAGGCAGTATGTTCGGCTATACTGAACAGCTAGAACACATAAGGAAAAGAAAAGAATCCCCCTGTCCTCTTACATTCTTTTGTTTGTGTTTGCAGAAGAGGTTATATCAAGAATGGAGGTAAAACCCAGCATGCCTCCTGTGCCTGTGATCTTCATGTCCTATTTCAGGTTAAAGGATTGTGTGATGCACTCAGTGCTGTAAGAATTGTCCAAGGTCCAGTTGCCTGTTACTATTACTGGCATTACAGTAGAGAGTTGAGGAAAAGCCTTGAAAGCATCATATCTGCCTATGTCTGAGTACAAAGGGGTGAATAAATGTTCTTTAATTACAAATGACTGTACTGTCTTTATCCCTCAAAGCATATTCCGTAGCTCATCTCAAGCCTCTAAATGAACATAGACTAATAAATGAGCAACATATTCTTGAATCCAGTAAAATGTGCCCAGAAGGTTGATTTTGCCCTGCATTCAAAACATTAGAAATGTATCTATGAGAAATGTATATTTTGACTTTCTGGCATATTATGAAAATGCAGCAAAGAATGTTATTTGACAGAGGACAGTGACATTGCACTATCTTTCAATAGGTAACAGTCTGACTGAGACCTCTTTTATTGACAGTGTGGCATCTGATCAATTCCAAACAAGAAGCTATTTTTCTGACAGAGATTGATTGGTTTTGATTTTGGGGGTTTTTAGCTGCTTGCTAAAAATTAAAACTCCCTCATAGAATGAAGTAGTTTAAAAAGAAAGAACTGTTAGAAAGAAATCTGTCCTCTGCAAGTTTCTTTCCTAAAGGCAGAGCTTCTTGGACAAAATTCCCTACCTTTGTTATTCAGTGAATTTAATGATCTGATGTAATCATGAGTTTATACTGGAAAGAAGGTGCTGCTTATTAGCAAAAACACGTGCTTTATAGTGTGATCACACAGTTTTGTAGCTTTACAGAGGCTTTGTTCAAGCATTACCTAATGAATGTCTCTAGCCTTAAAATATTCTGTTGTCTAGAGTGTTCTGTATAGTCCTATCAGTTGAAATGCAGCTACACTACAGGTGTATTTGATCTGGGGTTTCTTATAACTGAAAGAATTATGAAAGAATAACATGCTGACTTTCTTTTCAACTAGGCACATCTGGCTGTTATTACTTAAAGAAAAGTATCTTGCTTCCTAAGCAGATTTAATACATAACAAACTAACTAACTATCTAACACATACACAAAAAATACCCCACAAAAACAAAGCAAACAAACAACAACAACAATAAAAAAAAATTAAAACACCTTTTCTAATTCTCATGTATCGTTTATGATTTTTTTTCCTGCTACAAGAAATTTGTATTTGAAGGAATAGTGCCTAATCATAAATGATATTTAGCAGCCTACTTTGTTGTGAGTTAATGCCCAAGTTCATCACGCATCAAAACCATGCTGTTGACAGAGCAAAGAGACAACAGATCACCTCCTTATGAGATGCTCAGAAGGCACAGTTTAGAACTATGGACTATATATCCTGAGACTTAAGGGTTTTTAAACTAAATTTTACTGCCTTTGAAATTATTAGTAAAGAATGAGCCAAACAACCCTGTAATAGAGAAGACGAGTAGAAAATTATAGTTCTACAATATTTAAAACTATATATATGATAATGTGCCATATTTTTTACACCAGTTTTTCTTTTTCATTTGAAATACAAGTCTGAGCCTGGAACAAATAAGTATGCATGAGTAAAACTGTACCCTTAATCCAGGATAAAATGTGTTATTTCTGCATTTCAGCCACTGCAATGCCAGCCAGAAAATGGGAGTTATAGGAAAAAGGCTTCAAACAAAACTCAAGTTGACTATCCTACTTTCATGGAAGAAGGTGTCTTTCTACCTTTCTACATTACTAGTCAAAGCTGGTTTCATTTGTGAATAATTTTCTAAAATGTAAGGTCATATTACAGAACAGTTTATTCTGTGTGCATATAAAGCTTGTAACATCTTCTGAAAAAGAGACCAATCAAGCATTAACTTCTCCTCAGAGTATTTTAATTTCTCCAACTCTTTATTCTTTTACATGCTTTTATTTTTTTGTGGGTGTATTTTACTGTCCTGCTGTAAACATTGCCCCACAGTTGGATACACAAAATTAAATCATTTAATGGATCTGTGGTTCAGTTGATTGAGGTCCCTGGGTGTCTCTGCACTCCTGGCAGCCATCTTATTCGGTCTGTTACTGTCATTCACTGTCATTTCCACTTGGCTGGCGCCTGTGACAGGTCAGATTACTGGATGTGCTCAAAATATGATATGAAAGAGAGGACTGTGATTCTGATACTGATGGCTAGTGCTCTGCTTGCTACAGCTATCTGAGGAGATCTTAGTAAATGCAGTTTCCTCAGGCTGTTTGGGGAGTCAGAGAAAGAACTGATGGTAAATAGAGGGACCATCTGTGTACATTTACTGATAAACTGATACTTTCTGAAATGTATTTCCATTACATGGGTACTGTTAAAGGCAGAAGCTGGTTTACTGACACAGGATTATTTTATAAATTACATTTTTAAACATTGGCCAAGATGAATACCATTTCATCTACTGTGCATTTATTTCTGTTCTGTTCAGCTAAACAATTTCAGGTTTTGAGGTGTTAAATTAATTATACATCCTTTCTCTAGTTTCCCTCCCACAAGAGCTCCATTTTCTCAAAACATAGCTACATAATTTAGAAAATATGCCAAGATTTTGGTTTGCTTTTTTTTTTTTTTAATGACAGTTTAGTGAAATAGCTCAAAATATTTAATGTATGTGCTGTTAAAGATCTTGACAGTTTGCAGAAGAATTTGGAACATTTCACTGCTAGTAGCTGTGATTCACAGACAGATACTACAGCAGCTTCAGCAACTGCAGTCAGTGAATTACTGTGATTCTAAATAGACTTATAAAAATAAAATAAAAATATGTTGGCATGCCAATTATAAGAGATAAAAAAATCTATTTCTGGAATGAAACTAGAATTGTAAATAAAATGATGACATATCAAGGGATCAGTACTAATCTGATTTTTTTTTCCTTCAGTATAACTTAAGAAAAAATTGTAATAAAAGAAAATATGTATTTCTATAAAAAATGTTTCTGAGCTTCCGTGGAACTTTGTAGCTCATTTAATTCAAAGTGAGAAGCCAAATTTATTGGCAATGCAGGATTAAATGTAAATGTGAAATTCACATTTCACAGGAAATGAGAACTGGGATGAAGTTAGCCAATCTGCCTTTGCCATAAGTGTAAAGATAATAAATAACTCCATTTGTCAATATTTTGAGGGAACTAATGTAGATTATGTAGAATAAACAATTATTAAAATCATGACATATATGTATTAGAAGGTCTTCCACAAATGGGCAAACCTGATTCCCCAATTTTCTGTGTTCTCCAATCTTACTAGGTTTTGTTCTAATCGAGAACTGCTTACTGTTATAAGAAAGAATTTTGATCTCTGCAGTTTTGTACACACCTTGCTTTTTCAGGAACTTCGTGTGGATACTTTTGATCATAAAAGTTGTCACTTCTCCTGTTTACACATCAAAAAGGGGTGTGGTTAAAAATAAATTGGTCTTTCTTTTACGTTAACAGGTGGTTATAGGGCTAATTATGATGCCTAAAACCATTTCTATGGTCTCTATGAACAATGTATAAGATATGAAAATGTTAATTCACCAAATAGCTAAATTTCTTCTGCTGAAGAATTATTTGAGAAAGTGCAAAATACACTACAGAGGACATGCAGAGACTTATTTTCCATTATAAATGTCAAGTTCTTCCTGAGAAACCAGAGTATTTAATTTCAGCATTCAAAATCCTGCAGAAAAATGGGTAGCCTGAAGAAGTGGAGCTTAAGTCTATCAAAAGGCCTCATCACTGACAAAGTTTTCTGCTGTCTGATGGTTTGGGCTCAGAAAAGTAATGAAAGAGACATAAAAAACAAAAATAACTTGATGTAGCTGTTGTCTGGCAAGAAAATATGAGAATTTTTAGGAATAATAAAATAGCTGTGAAGAAAGATATTTTGAAAGCATTTGTAAAAGCTAATTTGAAAGAAAGAATAATGAAAGTGGGTTTTTGTTTGGTGTTTTTCGACCCAATATGAAGAAGTTTCTAAATATTTCTTATGCATAATGTTTCTTGTCTTGTGCCCATCACTCTGCATGCCTTTTTCTTGGCACAGAAGGCAAGAACTTCTTTCCCTACTCAGCTCACATCCTTCCCGGCCTCATGGGATCATACTGTGCTCTGGAGAATGTGAATATCCTAGCAGATACTTCTGCCTAGGAGAAGAGGTGCCCATGACTATCTCTGAAACTCTATTAACATATGCCTTCTTTCAGCTGTGATCTGGGAGCATGAAGAGAATGGAAAGGAGCAAAGCTGGTTCCATTAACACACTTCTTCCTTGCCCCACTGACCTCTCCTTGCCCATAGAGTCAAAATCCAGAGTGGGTAACTGATAGACACAGATGGAAAATCTCTGGTACGTGCAATTCTCTATGATATGTACCTGAGACCTCCAACTATCTTGCTATTTTACCTCAAAATGCCTTCCACAGCCTCTCTGCCTCCCTTAAAACTTGGAGAAAGGGAGTGTGGTGCCTTTATGTGGTGTCTTCATCCCTCATAGGCCTTTCTACATCTAGCAGGAGAAGCACAATAGCATTTGGGAAGATTCTGGAAGAAAGCAGGAGATGGGATTCCTTACAGATAAAAATGGAGATAATTCTTTTAGGTATCAGGAATGAATTAATGAATTTTTCGGAGCAAATAGATTTGGGCAGATGATGCCGTTATTTGTGTCATGTTATCTGCCTACATGAAGCTTTTCACCAGCATTTCATGTAATTTAATATGATGGGTTGCAGCAGAAATTCTAATTACAGTCGTATCAGCTCCCTTCTTGTCTGGTACATCATATAAGTCTGAAACCATGTGTTAGCATTAATAAACAGCAAATTTGTATCTGCAAGAAGACAGTAATTTCATTATTAGTAATCTCTTTGCTAAGACAGATAATTCATTTTCCCTTTCTCTACCTTGTATTAAAGATGAAACAGAATTGTATTTTTACAATTACTGGACTGAGAGAAAATTAATGTCTTCTCTGCTGAAAAATTTAAACCTTCTATTTTTCCTCTTTCAAATCTTGCAAGAATATTTTATCAATGACTTCAAAGAGAGTAAAAAAAATATTATAATTAGACAGTTTATGGTGCATGAATGCTCAGAACTTAAAAAAAGATCTAAGTTATTTATTTAGTTACTTCTCTCTAACAGAATCAAGACTTTATATACTGCATAATTTATACCTTAGTAGAACACATGTTAAAGGCTTGCTAATTTTTTTTTCTCCTGAAAATGAAAGTTTAAATTAAGAATCCTGCTGTAAGCCTCACTCTGTTGATCTCTGCATATGTCATCCAGACCCCCATCCAAAAAGACATTTTTAAACTGAGTACTATTTTTTTTTTTTCACCTTACCCCCCTGAAGTTTATGTCCCTCCTTTAGTGCTTTGAAAGACCAGACCCTATAGAAGGGGTTAGTAATTTTAGGATTAGCACTGCAACACTTAGCAGGTCTTACAATGATAGAGGTCACTTGAAAAAAAATCTGCCAGATTCTGATGTAAACATTACCAGTTGAGTAACATATTTCCATTCAATGGAATGGCACCATCAGCAACACCCCTGTGCAGTACTCTGTGTTAGATACATAACAATAGTGACTGGAAAAGTGTTTACTCTGTCTCCTTTAATGACAGTCAGACAACAGGGTGCTGGTGGGGAGAAATGGAGACTCTACATCTACCTGAATTAGGAAATTAGCAGATCCCAAAGCTGGAACATCATTGTGTGCATTGGGTAGATGCTACAACTGTGCTGCTGCCCAGCTAGCTAGCACTCCCCCAAACCAACACCACTTTGGAGTCAGCATGGCAGAGTGACTGTCCTTAGCAAATATTTTGCATTTAGCCATCTGTTTTCCATGCTAATTGCATGGTGTGCATAGTTCCTTGTGCCAGTTTTCCTCAGCGCTAATGAATGGGCTCAGGCACTTTACTTCTATGAATGTAGCTCCCAATCCTCATGTACACCATGGCTGGATTTAATGTTAAATGTTAAAAAGCAGAAATCCTTTCCCTAAGTTATTTCCTTGTTCACAGAAAGCTGCTTGAAAGTTTCTAGGACTGAGCAAGTACTGTTACATGTGCTAAATTTACATCACAGAGAAGTACAGACAGACCAAGGGAACTGTTCATTTACTAACAAGCCACATTTGGTGTGTGGTGTTCATTAATTTTGCTTGTCTTGGCTATTCTCTACCATTTCTTGTAAGTTTTTTGCAGACTGTATAAAGAAAATGTGTAAACTAGAATTTAAAATATTTCTTAACTTTCTTAATGGTCCACAAGTGCAATTCCAGAACACCACTGTAATAGAATCATAGAATCATAGAATCACAGAATGTCAGGGTTAGAATGGACCTTAAAGATCATCCAGTTCTACCTTGGGCAGAAACACCTTCCCCTACACCACATTGCTCAGAGCTCCCTCCAACTGGCCTTGAGCACTTCCAGGGATGGGGCATCCACAACTTTTCTGGACAACCTGCTCTAGTGCCTCAGCACCCTTGCAGTACAAAATTTCTTCCTAATATCTATCCTAAACCCACTTTCTTTCAGTTTGAAGCCACACCCTCTTGTCCTGTCACTGCACATTCTTGTAAATAGCAGACATTACCTCAAGTCCTTTGTTAATTTGTGCAGAATTTAATATTAACATATAATTATTTAGTGAATAATAGAACCTTCCTATCATTTAGCACTAGACTTGTTCTTGCTAATTGCCCAGAGTCACTTTGTGTAAGATTTACTGGTGCAAGATAAATTATAATAAGCTTTCTGCTTTCTCACTATGCAGAGATCTGCACACATGGACACAGTTTACATGCATTTGGAGCTTCATGAGAAAACAGACATGAGTTTAGCTTAGGTAAAAGCTACGTTGTATGATTTTTATTTCCTTAAGGCAAGGCAGAAGACAAAACACAAAGACTGTACAGTGACACACATAGTGAGGTCTGCAGCCAGTTATTGGATTGTGTTCAATTAAATGTTTCTGATTATCTTAAACTTTTGCTTTCTTCTTCTTTCTCAGTTTAGTATTCAGCTGCCTTCACAATCTTTAAGTCATATAACCTTACTGCAGTGTTAGATTATTTATTTCCTTTTCTTAGTCAGTATTTCCCCATCTTTTTAGCATTTCCACTTTGAAAACTGTAAGAAATTTGTAATGCCCTTTAATTTCATCAATAGCAAGTTATTATATGAGAAAACAATCATTTTTTCATTTCTTCTGTCCAATTTTCCTCTGGTTGTATAAATAGTACTTACCATTCTTTGAGAATGTGCATTGTTCAATATGCCAGATGCAAAAATATTTGCTTTAGTTTTTAATACCCAATAAAATTTTATTTTCTGACAGTATTTTGTGGAATCTCTGATTAATATCTCTTAATGTGGCTGCTGAGAGAACATGGAAAAAATAATATAGACTTTTGTTTCATCACTCTAGCAAGTTTTATACCTAGGAAAAATAATTTCCTTAGTTCTGCTTTTACACATTTTTTTTAGTAGATAATATTTTTTACAAAAAAAGTTGCCAAATTGTTATTAGACTGTGATACTTGTGAAAATATGATAAATGATTGGGAAAATAAAATTATAACTATATAAAACAATGGTAATACTAAAATTCAGTTTTCCTAAAAGATATATTTTTATTTTATTTCCAAAATTATCGTTTTTAGATTTATGATCAAATAGATGTTGATGCTGTATCTCAAAATTTCTTGAAGTGGAACAGGATCCCTTCAACAAGTCCACTTATGTATCTGTACCACATGTCAGCAGAAAAAAATTATGGAAATGCACTGACACAGAGAGGTATCATTACTTCAGTATATTCATACGTTTTATGAAAATAAAGATAAAAAGACATAAGCAATCCATTAGCTTCTCATTGTTAGTACTTCAAATCCTGAACCAAAAAACTATTTATGCATGTGAGCGTCTTTGTATTTATAAAAATGCTTCCGGAATTCAACGAATCTAGTCATTTTAAAGGGCTTAATAGGAAGCTAGCAAAGCAAATCACACAATCCAGATTCTCAGCTGAAATGCAGCAGATGAAGCAGCTCACAATTCATCCTGCTTGCCTGTCCAAATTCAAGCTTTTCAAAGTATGTGGGGCCATCAGAAATCTTTCCTGATTTCCTCATTCATCAGAAGCACAATCAGTGGTGCTGATAATGATCCACAGATTCCATCCTTGGACTAATAGCACAGAAAATAAAAAATTTAGCTGCCACACATTCATAGAGATATTTTCCTCTGTGAGCAAAGGCACCAAAACATTGGGCCCAATATAATTCTGTAAAAATCTATATGATTCAGAGGTGTTCAAAAATTATTTTAAAAGTGGTTTAAAGCCCTGGATCAAAATAGAATGCTGTCATCATTTTATGATTTTTTTCTATTTTTTTGGGTTATCAGGGATGCAACTTAAAAAAAAAAAAAACCAAAAAAAACCCAAAACAAACCAAAACAAAACAAAAAACCCGCCAGAAATGTATAAAGCAAAAAAGACCTTTTATTTAAGCTCATGTATTTGTTAGAGGTCAGGACTTTGTTTTCTTTTTTCCTGCCTAGGAGAACCAAGAAATAAAATAGAAATAAGAATAAAAGAATCCCAAGGTTGCATGGAACAATTGCATCACGCATTTTTGATATTGAATTATTTACCATTAGTTAAGGTGTTTCTTGGTAAAAACTTTCTCTTCCTTCTCTGTAGTAATTCATTCTACTTGCATCCACCAGTACCTTCAACTGCTGCAACACAACATTTGGCAATAGGGTTATTAATAGAAATATTAAATCAACCTCTATGATGACTCTTAGCTTGTTTCACCAATAATGTCCTTTAGGGAATGATTCTCTTTCTGTACACTGGGTTTTGCCAAATCGTTATTTACAAATCATATATTAAGTAATGCCTTTTCCACCTTAAATAATCTGTGTCTGGCACTAAAACAGGTCGGTTATTTAAACGGATTACTCTTGCTTTACTTTCCTTTGAAAACTTCTTTTTATGGAATCAGAGTAATCCAGAAGGCTTCAAATGTCAAATACCCATGTGGTATTTTATCCTATTTTCCTTTTACTTTCTGATCTTTATTCATTTCATCAGAATGTTTTCTATCATCTTGTATAATGTTGTGATGATATTTATAAGCCTATGATCGGGGTTTTTTTTTTTATTTTTTCTTCATAAGTTATCTGCAAGGTACCTGAAGATGTTTTTGGTTTTGGACATATGAAGCTATGAGGAATTTGTCAAGACTAGCCTGGAGAGCAAAACAAGGCATCATAACCATGTACACCTTCTCTTTTAGACTTCGGCCTGTCAGTATTCAAATACATACTCTGTCAGTGAATACTTACTTTACTTTCAGCCTAGAGATGTTTTCATATGCAAAAGTAAGGATGGGAGAAAAATCCAACAACTTCTAAGAAACTTATATATATATCCCCACCACCAAAACACTGATACAAAGAAAGCCAGGTAAACACTTAAAAATTAATGTTGCCAGCTTTTCATATTCACCTGACAATGTGTTTCATGCTGTCTTGAGATCACTGTTAGGAACTTTACAATTTCTTTTTTAAACTAGACTGATGTTCCTTTCTTTCTCCACTGCTCTTTCTTGAAAATCTGATGTGTATTTTAAATTTCACAGGCATTTCTGAAAAAAAAAAATATCCCGAAGTTCACCTCTTGTGTAATTTAATTTGGAACCCTTAATTGAACTGTGCACAAAAGTAGGGAAGATACCTTCTCTAAGGAGTTCAACAAACATCAGTTTTTGCCCCCTCAGATAATTATTTTCAACATTCAAGTAGATAAGCAAAGTTTTTAAAGTTTTACAATGACTTCTATGTACCTAATAGGTTAAATCAGAATTCTTAGAATAGGAAGTGCATACATGCTAATTTTATTCTAGAAATATTAAAAAACCACACCTGTTGAATCTTTAATGAGTACTTCTACTACAACAAAAGTTTCAATTTATTCATAAGTGAAAAAGCCACAGCTAACAAGGAGAAGGGAAAGGACTTGTTAACAAAGAAGCAAGTAAAATATTAGGAAATTTAATGGAAATCTGTGAAAATGAGGTTGAGGTGGGAAAAAACATGTTTTAACACATCTAGAGACAACCACCAAAGCTGAGACTTTGCAACGGATGTTTTTCAGACAGACTTTCATAATACAAACATCACACACTGAGTTTAATGTGTGCTGGAAAACTAATATGTCTCACAGAATCATAATATAATAAAGGACTAGCCTATTGAATCATGTGTTATTTATTGTTCCCTGAGACTAGAGCAGGGATTTTTTTGTATTACTTCCATAATGTGTTTTTCCAATAACTCTATAATGTTCTGTAGCGAGAAATCTTAACTTTGAAGTTTTTCTAACTTCACATTTTCACCAAAACTTTAGCAGATGTTTGTCTTGTTTCTAGAGCCTGATCTAACTCTAGGTAAAGGCAATGATACCTCATAGCAGCTACAACAGGAATGAGACAAAAGTCACATGCAAGCCCTAATCATGTGTTTCAGAATTTGTATTCTACAGCTCAGATTTAGGGCCAGTGACATTCCAGTGACATTCATCAAAGCATAGCAGATTTGCTAAAAGTCTGCAGATTTACCAGCATGTTATAACTTTATAGTTCAAACCTGAATTATATTTAAAAAAAAAATGTTGCTTTTCTCTAATTTTTTTCTTTTTCTGCCATTTTATTTTTGTATCAGTATTAACAACAGAAATGCCATGTTACACAGAACGAGCCCAAATCCTCTTAATTCCCATGCCAAAATTGTGCTAAATAGTCATTTTTTTGGTAACATTTAAGAGCCATCTTAAATTCTAGTTCAAGCACAGCTGCTTTTTTGTATTGAAAAATACAGACTCAAACATTCACAAAAGAACATAATTTATCTTAATGATGGCATACTTGATGCATTACTGTACAGCACATGGGGGGCAGCAGTCCCACTGCTAGCTGATATATAACTTCAGAGTCACACTGAAAGCAAACCTAGAAAGCTGGAGAACAGACAGATAACAAGACAGGAAATATTTCACAGGTCAGTGTCAATAAACTGACACTGGCTTGTGGTCTGAATCGTGTATCTCCAGGTAGAACTATAATAAAGAGCACATAAAGCTCTCCTTTTTTTACTGAGCACACAAAAGGGAAAACTAAAGAAATGTCATCTAGATGGATGAAGAGAATAACTGTCTTTTAATTATTTTTTTTAAATAAAGGTAGAGATGCTATTTAGGAAAATAAAAAAAAATTTATTAAAAAAAAAGTGAAACTACAGCACATGGAAGAGGGAAGAGGAGAATAAGATACACCCAGCTGGCATAAATGAACATAAATGAAATTAAGTTGCCTGAACAGCAGGAAACACAATTTGTGCCAGAAACTGTCAGATTGATCTCATCCGTCTCTCAAACAAGGCTATCAGTCATTGTCCCATCCCTGTCTTCAGCATGGTTTTTCTTACCTCCAGCTGGCTGTACTTCAGCAGTGGTGTCATGTTAGCTGAAACTCACTGTTTCTCTTTGCTCATCTTTTGTTCTTTAGAATTTCAGCTATTTCTGTGAAACCTATATAATTGAGCAATATGCAGATCCTGTTCAGGAATGAAGGCTGCATTGCCTAATGAGCACAGACTTTGACTGATCTTCATCAAATCTATATTTTATTTCTACCTCTGCAGTGGACATTTTATCCTTCTATGTTTAGCTTTTCTCTATCTGCAAGACCTCTCTACTTCCATGCTTCTTTATCTATAATAATAATTATCAAAATCTTTATGTTTTGCATGTATTCATACATGTAGTACTTACAATAGTCAAAGGCTTAGTATTCTATGCCTTATATTTTAGGTTTCTGTAATCTGTGAAGAGGCAAAAGATACTTCTTTAGAAGAAGAATGAAGACTTTCATTACTGTGCATATGAATACAATATGCACTTGCATGACTGTTCTCTGTTTGGGATCTTAAATAATTAGGATAATTTGTATTAACAGGAGGGAGCATCAGGGAACACTGACATCTTTCTGATCTGTAAAGGAAGGCAAACTAGGAGCCCAGGGTGGCAGCAAGGCAGGCAGGGCAGTGGTCTCACTGACAAGGGCACAGCAGTAAAGCACCCAGACCCAGACAAGAGAGGACCAGAGCAGTATTCAGAGTCAGCTATCTGGGGTGGCATTGCCAGGCAAATTCACAGTGATGATGCACCTCTAAAGTCCATCCAGGGTGCTGCATGTTGGAGTTTGGCACGGGTCAAGGAGACACATAAATGGGGAGCAGAGGCATGGATGCAATGTAGCTCAGGTAAGGGCCACATCTGGGTGGCTCAAGATAAATGCATGTCCTAGATGAAAGGGGGCCACCACCCTCTGCAGGGATTCATTCTCTTACAGCCCTGTGTCAAGCAGCACCAGGGACAGACAGCTGCTCTGTTACAGCTGACCTTGAGCCCTCACTGCCAAGTCTACAGGCTGATGGTGGAATTCACTCGGGGCTTTTAGTGGGTAAGAAATGTAATTAAAGCCTACTTAATTTTTTTTTTTCTGGAATATATTTCATTGCATAAGTGTGTGATAAATTGTATTGAACAGTGTACTCTAAAGTAACTGTAACAATTTGCACAGAAAGATTTACATAAGCATTACTCAAGTTACTACTAAAAAGAATGGCAGACTGACTTCTCTTTTTCTGTTTGAAATACTCTTACACCTGCTAGGTTTTCATAGAGTTCTTTGTAAGAGAAAAGGCAGACACCAAGACCTTCAAGATATTTCTTCTTCACATACGCTTTACAGAAAAAGATTTATTGATTCATACTCAGTAATGACTCAACCCCAGAAGTCATTAGTAAATCAATTCAGGAAGATTACCTTTGACTCTAATAGTAATTCCATGCACGAATGGTTTAAATGATCAGTCTGGCAAGATACCATGTTTGCTTACCATTTAGAAATTACTATATGACTAACAGCTGTAATCTAAGAAATAGCTCCAAAAGCTTTCTGCCAGTATGTCTAATATTTTAGTTGCTCTGATCAGACCACATGAATTTCTGGATTCTAAATTGCTATGCTTTTTGCATGATTTAGACCTTTCAGAGATAATCTCCTTAAATTCAGAGCATGGATGATATTGACACATCATTTTTCAACTTGGTAGATTGTCTTAAAAATGCACTTCATCAGTGATCCAGGACAGCAGGACAGTGATAACAGCAATGCTGCAAAAGAAGACATATTGCTTACAGAAAGCAACTTCACTGTGCTTTGTTAGGTAATAACATTGGAGCTGAGGTAGGAATATTGTGAAATTTTCTGCTTTATATGCATAGTAACTACTTTGAATTAAATGGTATCATTACTACAATAATGTCAGTAACCCCTTTTGAAAAGTTGGAACTACCCACTAAAGCTTTCTTTTGGGTCTCGGTTACCAGAACAATGACGCCACATCAGTGTACATCGAGGAAAATAGTACCACTGAGTTTACTTTTCAGACTGGTAGAAATTAATGAATAAAGAAACATTCAATATTATTGATAGGATGTCTCAAACCAAGAGCCAGAAAGCTGTTCTTCTCTGATGTCAGTGGCTTATGATGATTATTGACTTATCTTTCTGATTTAAGTAAGACTATACCACTAATGCATTTTTCAGAACCTTTTTAAATATTTGATCAAGGATAAGGTAGATTATACATCAAACTACTTGGAATAGTAAGATGCAGTAAGATGCAAATGCTGGACAGAAAGTCAGTCAAAACTTTGATTGCTGTTAAAAAAGAGATTACAATAGTAATGATCCATCAGATTTCCATTACTATATGGGAAAAGTAGACTCCATATATACCTGTTCTATGAGACTCTAATTAAGGTATCATCAATTATGAATAGACAGAAGATGTCAAAAATAGACCCTATTTTCTCCTCATCTACTCCATGCATTGCTAGGGCTGCAAAGAAAGAGGACAGTATCTAACACAAAATGTAAGCTTATGGTTGGAGTAGAAACATGAGAAAAAATACTAAATATATTTTAATGATGGAGAGTGCACTGTAGGATAAGAATAGTATCATGAATTTGTTATGACTTCTTGTGAGGAAAGAGAGTAGCTTTCACCAGTTTGGACAACTGTGAAGAAATGTACCAGCAGTAATTAAAGCTAGACTGTTTTTCAGATGAATTGTATCATATAGGTGTAAACTGTCCTTGTTATGGTCATATGAAATAGCAGAATTAAAGTCATTCTTGGTATGTGCATTTCTCGTGCCCAGTTATTTCACAAACGCTGCCATTTCAAGTCTGAGTTTTCCAGACTATGCCTGTTAAATTTGCTTCCTCACATACTGCAGACAACCAAAAAACCTTCATCCATGATTGAGAAGAAGCCCTGAGTACTATTATTCAGGCACAATAGCCTAACTTAATCAACACCTGCATATTTGTTCAGATGCAAATCACTGGGTTTTGCATTGCAAGTAAACCACATAATCTTTAAAGGTATCCATCAATCTTTTTATACAATCAAGTATCTTGAAATGTGTTCATGACTCCTGCAAAATACAACTGAGATTTTTCTGTACTTTATGTTCCATCCCTGATCACAGTAAAATGGTAACCTGCTAATGTTACTATTCCTCTTTTGATATTTTCTCACTTAAAAATGGATGCAGTTTCTCACTTCCCCATCAAACACCACATTGTTTCTGCAGTTTTTGTTTTCACAATAAAACAAAGATGCAGAGCTACTGCAGGACTGCACCAGGAATCTCACTGACAACTCCATTTACAGCATTATACAAATCAAATACAAAGAATAAAACATTTGAATGAAAAATGTCTGAGAAGATCACCAGTGGTGAAAATCTTTAAATGTTTATGCAATGTAAAACTCTCCTGAGTTGCCCATATTACAGTGATTGAAATTACTGGGTTATTATATTTCTTAAGAGGAATGTAATGTTAAAGTAAGCATGTAAAATAATAATCCCTGACAAAATAGCAATATTGTGACTCACTCTTAAAGTCAAGAAATATTCACTTCTCTCAAATTTCCTCTATCATTAATGTAGGAGAACATGGGGTTTGTATTTAAGCCAGGATAACAGATGGTTAGTCTGAACTTAATTAGTCAAGAAAAAGGCTTTACAACAATGTGTTTTCACACTATGATCCCTCTTGTCCATAAAAGTTGATGAAGCCTAATCCCAAAAATAGCAAAGCCAGTATGACTCCGTCCACTGTATTATTCACAGATCATTCTCAGTTAAAAGTGCATTATTTGTCCTTTGTACTTCTTACTTAGCCATGTCCTTAGACGTGCATCTAAAGGTAAGCACAAGCGATTTCACAGAACATACCTCAATATCAGCATGCACAGTCCCACAAAATCATTGGCATTTCCTTATTGAACTGGAGTCTGGGGGCATCCATGGGTCTCAAACTCATAATCCGCGTTTTGGCAAAACAGTTTAATGAGATAGCTCTGATGATGGTATACTGCAAAACCAATTTACATGCAAAGTAGCATGCATATTTAAAATATGCTCTCATAAGCTTTGGAACTTCTCAAATAATGCAGCTGTATACCATACATTACTTTTACATGAACCTCAGTTTCATCCACATCATCCAGCTCTTTATCAAAGTAAAACACCTTCAAAAATCAACTTTCTAGAATGTCATATATGTTAAAGAGACAAGATCATCAAAATTTTACACAGAATTATGCCAAAAGTCAACAGCCTATCCTACAGAAATTTACTGTATCAGAAAAAAAGCTGTTGAAGACAGTAAAAAATAAATTAATTTGATGTATCAGTCTCTTTTTTGTTTGATTGTTGAATAGGATTTTTTGATTTTAGCCTTTCCTAATTGCTAACCTGTACTGGTTTTTATAGCAGTTCATAGAATTTAACAAAGGTAAGTTAAAAAGTGCTGCAAATTGAAAATGTCACCATATCTTAACTCAGTCATTACAATTGATTTTAATGAACTGACTTTTCCGTTCACACATCTATATGGCATAATATTCTTTAAAATGTTAGTTTTGCCAAAGCACGGTTTTAAAGAACTGCTAGTAGGATTGTCCTAGTTCATTTTATCACAAATTCAAATCCAGAAAAATTGTTAGTATCTTGAATTTTGACCCTGGTGGATATCCACGGTTGTGTAGTTCAGTTTCTCACTGTTGTATTTAAACAAGACTGAAGAATTAAAAAAAAAACAAAAACAAAAACAAAAACAAATAAACAAACCCCCCCAAAAAACCCCAAAATCCAAAACCAAACCAAACAAAAAAAAAAAAAAAACCACAAAAAAAAAAAAAAAAAAAAAACACAAAAAACCCCAAACCCAAAACCAAAAACAAGCCAATATATTTTCCAAGCTGCTAATGAGTCAAAAATTCTATGCTATCCATGAAGTACTAAAACGATAATCCTCAGCAAAGTTTTTAATATCTGGGTTAAATGTAGAAGTCTGGGGATTTGCCTTGTACTTCCAAATTAGCAAGAATTTACTTATTCAGTATAAGAAAGGTCAACTGTTTTTACAGCTATTTTTAAAGTAACAGATAATACTAACATAATTTTCTAGGAAAATTTTTTGCAATGTCAAACTCAATTTCAATTTGTCAAACTCAATTCCTGAGTTCCTGTCTAGTTTTGTCTAGATTGACCTACTTGCTTTTTGGAACCTAAAACTGTCTAAATCACATGATGGCTTGGGGTTTTTTTCCTCTCATTTGTTTTTACAGAAAAAATAATGGTAATGGGGTCTTGCTTATTATAAGATTTTCCAGGAGTGTATGCCTTAATATGCATTAGGGAAGATAAAAGGTTCAGCTAATACTAGGAATAGGAGTCAAATTTGTTCATATTTTTCAGGAGAGTTTCTAACTGTTAGCTTAATTTCCAGGAATGATACAGCTATTATTTTCTTCTAAAGGCAGGAGGTTTTCTATCTTATACACTGATACAGAGTATTCCACATTGACTCTGGTACAGGACTTTGGGACTTTATGACTCATATTAATAATCAGATATTTCATAATACTTATCCAAGTGGAATGAAAATATACAGGCTTGGGCTGTCCCTGAAGGTATTGTCCTCCTTATTTTGAAATGCTATTAAGAAAATTCAGAATTCTCCTTTAAAACTGGATGCTATCCAAAATCCTTGCATTTATTATTCATATTTTCAGACAGAATTCTAGTAGCTATTCAGTCTTTCTAGGATATGTTTCCAAGTACTTTACTTCATCTCAACAGCCTTTATTTATAACCTGAACTCTCACTTGTTAACAGAGCTTCTTTTGGTTAAATTTTCTGTTCCCAGAGAGCTGCCCTAGACTAAAGAAAATAAAAAGAGAAGACAAGAAATGACATAATATATTTCTATTTTTGTTCTCTCCATTCACATTTGCTGATTCTTTTCTATGCCTTTATGTCATCTGTCTTTCAGGTCTTCTTGCCCAAGCCTGAAAGTGGATTTACCACATGAATCCAGGAGTCTTTTGGCACTTTACTCACCAGTGTTGACTACCATGGTGCCTGTGGTCAGACGAAGTTTGCATTCTGCTGATCTGTTCCTTTAAATAGACAATCCATTGCTGCTGTCTCCTTGTTTTTTCTGCTCTTTTCAAGTACCATGGATTTTTCTGCGCAATCCAGTCAGCCTGATTTTTTTTTTTTAAGTCCCCAGACTAACACAACATTTATTACAGTGACGACACTTTTTGTCTTATTAGTGTGTGAAGCGATTATAAAATAATTCATTACTTTTCCCTGAAGACAACAGGTCTTATTATTAATGCCTTGACTATTAACAAGAAAAATAAAGTTAACAGCCCATCATGCTTCTTTCTGCATATAGATAAACCAGGTCTCTATGGTTTCATCTTTATACTCAGTAATTTATTTGCAACAAAGTAGTACTCCAACAGTGGACTATTAAATAGCTCCCCATAGATGCCTTGCAGCCTTGTTATGTACTCCATTCAAATGACTGTGCAATCTTTAACAGAATTCAAAGATATGACATTTCTTGGAATTATGCTTCATAATCACCAGGTTATTAAAAACAGCCAATTGTTTCACTGGGGTCTCATCAGAAAATCTTGTGTTACATGGCTGATACATCTTTGGTGTTCATAGACCCTTCAGTATGAATCCCTATTCATAGGGATACTTGCTTAAGGGGATTGTTGTTTTTTTTTCAAGTTTAGAAGATTTTTGCTGCTTGTGATTTTAATAATTCCTACGTCCAGCACTAAATAACTTTTACAAAGCATTTTAGAAAGTTTAATCAGAGTAAAAGTAAAAAGAAATATTTCCTCCCCATGAAGCTTTTTAATCCTCAAGTAGAAAGCATACAAGTCAATGGCAAGGGACTTTGAAGTCTCAGAAAGGACTTTTCCCCCTTCTTCATTCACATCTGCATATAACTGAACACCCACAGTTCTCTTCTTATTTTAAAAGCGTACTTAGAACTATCACTTAGTCCCTACTAAGCTTTCTTTTCACAGATAGAAAGGCTTGAAAGGAGCAAAAGGAGGTACTCTCTTCTAACCAACCTCTGAAGTGCAGGTGTGACAGATAAGTGCTACCAAAGTTCCTTGCTACCAGCCTGGCTGCAGAGCTGTTTCCTAGCCCTAGTCTCTCCTGTGTTAAGCCAAAGCCTGATGCAGTCAGGCTCTTAATTTTAAGAACTCAGCCTGATGCACTGTATAACCTAAACCAGGTAAACAAAGGTAAAGGTTTCATTATAAAGGTGACAGACTGCTTAGCTGAGTTTTTGTCAAAGTTGTAATATTTTACTGAAGACATGAGGGTTTTATTGCTCTCTTCTCAAGCAACAATTTACAAAAAAATCCATGATACAAGAGAAAAAGCTTATAGTATCTATAGCGCTATGTCAGAAATTTACAAAATATTAACATCTTTGCATCCTTAGAAAACGGAGATGATCCCCACTTCCTACAGATTCAGCAGCTGCAGAAGATCACAGTTAACTGTGGCATTTTTACATTAATTAATTTTCTGCTCTACAAATAGTAACTAGAGCTCTATAAATTAAAGCATTCACAGCCTTGTGAGAATAGGTAGGAAAATACCTTCATAAAACCCTTCTCCATTTCATTAATCCCCTTGTAAGCCATCAGTTAAGCTTGCACTAAACAATGTCAGTAAACCTCTTAATCCTGCGAAACTTGCCCACTTTTAAATAAAAAAACACAGCTTAATACATTCTGGCATCATGATAATTCCTAAAGTAAAATATAAATACTTAAAAGATAATTCTCACTAATGAATTTCAAAGAATTCTCCCATTTCTAAACCAAACCTTTTTCCTTTCAATAACACTATCATTTTTTTTTTTGTGATATCTTAATTTTAAGAACTGGGCTCTTGTATTTTTGAAGTATTTTTTATTAGTTTTTGTTGCTGTCGTTTGTTTTTAATTTAATCGGGAGTTCACAAAAATAGTTAGATTCTCAGATTTTGAAGTTTATGGCCACCAATACTAGGTATTATTCACCCTGTTTTCTTGGTCCTCTTTCATTCAGAATAAGGCATGAAGAAACATTTGCTGTTTGAAAATACATGGAAGAAACAATACTGAATGAACAATGACATTCACAACTATCACTATGTATGTTTTAAGAAATTTGAGACTCCTCGTATTTAATAAGGGCACTATTTTAACATCACATGATATAGTTTAAACCTCAAACAATAATTGAAACCCCCAAAGCTCACTTTCTATAAATGATTAGTAGTAAGTTAAAAAAAATTAAATTATAAAGATGGACATTTTTCCTTGTCTTTTTTTCAATATTAGCGTATAATTACTTTTAACTCTCTTTGCTTCAACAATGAAGAAGGAAAAAATTACTGTAATCAGGTTGATGTGACAGAAGAATGTGAATTCAGAAAAATTATGGATAATTGAAAATTTGTTTATGTTTAAAAAAATTCAGTTGGGAATTTTCTCCGTATTGCCTTTGTCTATGCAGTATTTTAAAGAGAACAAGGGTGCACTAGATTTTATAATTGAGTATTTAAATTTTCTTTTAATGAAAGCAAAACAGTTTCATGCTTTGTATAACATTACTATTGTCATTGTTCCAGTTGGTGGCCGGTCACAAGTGGCTCAGTTTCGAGTCCAGTCCTGTTCAATGTCTTTATCAATGATCTGGAAGAAGGGATTGGGTGCACTGTCACTAAATTCATGGACAACACCAAGCTGGGTGAGTGTTGAACTGGAGGTTGGAAAGGCTCTACAGAGGGATCTGGAGAGGCTGATACCAGTAGTATGAGGTTCAACAAGGCCAAGTGCACTTGTGTTAAAACAGCCCCATGAGGAGCTGCAGGCTGGGGACAGAGTGGTTGGGAAGCTGCCCAGCAGCAAAGGACCTGGGGGTGCTGGTCAGCAGCTGGCCCAAGATGAGCAAGCTCTGCCCAGGTGGCCAAGAGAACCAATGGCACACTGACCTATGAAAGCAAAAGTGTGTCCAACAGGGCCAGGGCAGTGACTGTCCCTCTGTGCTCGGCACTGATGAGGCCACACCTCAAATCCTGTGTCCAGTTTTTGACCCCTCACTCCCAGAAGACATTAAGGTACTGGAGCATGTCCAGAAAAGGGCAACAGAGCTTGTAAAGGGTTTAAAGCTTAAGTCCTATGTGGAGTGGAGAAGAGCTGGATTGTTTAGCCTGGGGAAAAAGAAGCTCAGAGGTGACCTTATCACTTTCTACAACCCCCTGAAAGGAGACTGTAGCAAGGAGGGCTTTGTCCTTTTCTCACAGGCAACTATAGACAAGAAAAGAGGAAATGGCCTCAAGCTGTGGTAGAGCAGTTCACGTTTGACATCAGTAAGAGTTTTTTAATGGAAAGAGTTATTCACTGCCCAGGGAAGTGTTGGAGTCACCATCCCTGGAAGTCTTCAAGAAACAACTGGACACAGCACTTAGTGCAATGGTCTAGTTGGCAAGGTGTGTTGATCAGTCCAAGGTTGAGCTCAATGAACTCCAAATTAAATGATTCTGTGATTCTGTTATTTGTTCCTTTATTAAGAGTTCAGTGATGTGTCTTCATTTCTCTGTTACCTCACTTTGCCAGGATGACATTGTCTTA
Source organism: Sturnus vulgaris (assembly GCF_052056855.1). Classification (NCBI taxonomy): domain Eukaryota; kingdom Metazoa; phylum Chordata; class Aves; order Passeriformes; family Sturnidae; genus Sturnus; species Sturnus vulgaris. The sequence continues at coordinate 77,568,906 of NC_142243.1, read as the reverse complement.
CACACAGGATTATTTTCATGTATATTATTGTTCCCATGTTCACAGTTTCCGTGCATTGCGTAGCGACATTCTGAAGAGATGAAGACCAATATGAGTAATTTTCCTCATTGTTCAAGATTTAATCACAAATGCATTGAAAAAAATTGTCCTTACAGGTGGATATTGTGTAATTTTTTGTTGTACTCTTTTGCTTCTAGTGAAAGCATTTCTGAGCCAAAGCCTACTCATATATATCAAAGTACAAGTTTAAATTTAGCTAAAAATCTTTCTTTGAACTTGTATTTTTTCATCCACTAAATTGAAAAGGATACACAATAATAAACAAAAATGGAAAAGAAATTAAACAAGGTTTAAAATGAAGCATGGAATTGTTTGACAATGTCAAAATTAACATTTTTCATCATTATTCATGCATTTTTGTCCATCCTTTTTTTCTGGACTCTTAGTTCAGCGTCATCTATGAAGTATTTGTCTTTATAATAAATCCAGATTTGGCTCATCCACACCAGATTTATCAGCCTTTATCTCCTGTGTCCAGCCATCACAGACTGCCTGTGTACCTCCTTATCCCTACCAATCGGAGATAACTCCTCTTCAGTCACTTCATCCATCACATTTAAGATCCTCCCATCTCTTGGTGAAATACCATGGAAGGAAAAACCAAGAAAAATGGAAATCCTCCTGTTTCTGACTTCAGCACCACTGTGGCCGCTTCCCATTTCACTGGAACAATTTATTGAGGCGAGCATCTGCTGTGCCAATTTTTAGGAGCAGGTCATAGTCAGGCTTATCTCTGTACAGAGTGTCTATAAGACCTACACAGAGTACATAAGCCATGGCTGTGCAGATGCAAAGTGAAGTTTTCAGAGGTAGCAACTTTAGTACAAGTTTTGTAGAATAGCAGAATTCCCCCCCTCATGCCTAAAAAAGACAGCCTTCTGATTTTCATGTTCATGCCACAAAGTTTTATGCATTTCTTTAAAACCAAACAGAACATTCTTGATCTTCTTTCAGATGAAAAACAATATGATTTCCTTAAACTAATTAGAAGAAACCTTTTGATCATTTCACTAAAAGTTTTCAAAAAACAAGCCTGAGGAAGAAAATTAGCCTTCAAATTCCACCCAAACAATTAAATTTTGGCAGTCTTGTAAAAATCTTATAATCAACATAAATACTTTTCTAATAAATCAGCCTTGGTTTGTCTTGGTTATAGGCCATCATTACAATTTTAATTAGATATATGTATGATTTATATATCATATATGCTGTATATGTGTGTTTTTAAAACCCAAGTAAATGATCCTCTAATATGTAAGGAACACCAGTGTTTTTCTTTGATGTTTCTTTGTAGTTGATTTCCTTCAAATGTTGTATCATCTTAATAATTTTAGTCTTACTATTTATATAATGCTTTAAATGTTCAAAACAACATAAAGAAAATTGGTGCGCTTTTTTGAGAGATATACTAAGTGCGAAGTCTGTAGTCATCTGTTCTTTGATAAGGACATTTGGAAGAAAGGAATGTAAAAAGATACCTATATTACAACCACTGAAGCTGTGAGGCAGATTTTACGAAGGTTCTGGATACATTAACCAGCTCTGAAAAGAAAACAAGTGTTTCTAGGTTTCAAGATCCTGTTGAAGGATACACTGCTTGAAAATATCAAGGTATATGTTATTGAATGTAAGGAGTGGGGGGAAGAATTTCTACTATTTTACTATTTGCAAATCCTATTGCTACGTGAATAAATGTGCATTAATGCTCTTTACCATATTCTAATGTATGAAAATATCTGGATAAAATAAAAATTATATCACCATATCAAAGAGAAAGCAATTTCTTGAGAAATTAGAAATGTCAGTTTAAGTACAAAGACCACAAACTAAAATGACACAAGCAAGAAAAATTAAATAGCTTTTTATAAAATAACAGATTTACAGTCGTGGTGGGTTGACCCTGGCTGGAGGCCTGGTGCCCAGTAAAGCTGCTCCATCACTCCCCTCCTCAGTGGGTTGAGGAGGGAAAAATAAAGAGAAGTGTCCTGGTTTGAGTTATGGACAGGGGATATTACTTACCAATTACCTCCACTGGCAAAAGAGACTCATCTTGAGGAAATTAGATTAATTTATTACCAATCAAAACAGAGTAGGGTAATGAGAAATAAAGTCAAATCCTTAAAAATCTTCCTCCATCCCTCTCTTCTTCCCTGACTCAACTTTATTCCCAAAGTCTTTATTTTCTCTGCCATAGTCATGCAGTGGGATGAGAAATGGGAGTTTTGGTTGGTTCATCACACATCTCTACCTCACCTTCCTTCTCATGGATTCCCCCTTGCTCCAGCATGGCCTCCCTTCTAATTGAGACAGTCCTCCATTAACTTCTCAAATGGAGTCCTTCCCATGGGGCTCTTCATGAACTGCTTTAGTGTGGGTCCTTTAGTGTGCACATTCCACAAGGTGCCATCCTTCGGGAACAGACTGCCTCACTGTGGGTTCCCCACGAGGTTACAAGTGCTGCCAGAAAATCTGCTCCAGTTTGTGGTTCCTTCTCTGCAGGTCTTGCCAGGAGCAGGTTTCTCATCGTGACAAAACCTCATTCAGGCAAATCCACCTGCTCCAGTGTGGGATCTTCCATGGGCTGCCTCGCCATTGCCTTCACCAGAGGCTGCAGGAGGATCTCAGCTCCTGCTCCTGGAGCAGCTGCTCCTTCTGCACTGACCTGGGTGTCTGCAGACTTGTTCATCTCACACATTCTAACTCCTCTCTCCCAGTTGCTGTGGTATAGATGTTTTCCCACTTCTTAAATATTTTATCGCAGAGTTGCTACCACTGTCAGTGATGGGCTTAGCCTTACCCAGCCATGGATCTGTTTTGGATCCATCTGGCATTTTCTCTGTCAGGCACTGGGGAAACTTCTGACAGCTTCTAACAGAAGTCACCCCTGTAGCTCCCTCCTCCACACCAAACCCTTGCCACACAAACCTAATCCAAGTATATAACCTCTACTATCTATGGAAAAGCATATGAAAACACGCTTTAGAAAAATATATCACATTTGTTTTCTGTGGATCTGCCACAGTTTCTCCATTTCTTGTTTTCAAAAGGGATCTACGCTAAATAAATAGGAAAATGTTCCTGTTCTCTCAGCAGAGCTTTTATTACCTTCGATAAATAGTCACTCTCTTGGAAAAGTATTGATTTGTGTTGTAAAGCTCATTGTTGATCTTTAGCAATAGTTCGTGTCAAGTCATTTTCTATGTTTATTATTTACTTCTAATAGTATTGACAAACCCATTAGGTGCTGACAGTTCTACAGTTTTTCAGATGAGAAATCTTGGCCCTTTCTCATTGAAGGAAAAGGTTACAAGACCCCTTTAATGAGATTCATTTGATTTCTAATTAGCAACAAATGCAAAACTCAAGTACATTTGACAAAAAAGAAATAGTCATTAACTCAGTCATCAGTATGTTGAAATAAAACTAGACAAAGACTCAAAAGATCAAAAAAAGACAGAATGCAAGATAGAATGAAATTTTTGGAAGAAGTCCACGAAAAAGAAACAATTTCCATATAACATTCAGGAAGGAAATAAGAAAAAAAGAATATTTTTTTTCTAGTCATTGGTCTTTAGGAATTAGTATTATTTTGCAACAAATTGCATACCAATTTTACAAGGCATACAAGAAACCCATTTAAAATTTTAATATCACTTTTGGCAATAATTTGTGAATTAATGCTGAATCATAGAGAAAAAACAGACGATATGACCTCAGACAATTTATTGTTTCTTGGTTTTGCCACTCATACTTGAGGCTTAGTTCTGATGCTTTGATTCTGTCTCTCCAGCTTTGTTTTTTTTTAACTTAGAAGCAAATACTTTTGTTATTTTGAATATTGCTACATTTTGAAAGTTTCATTGAGAAAAAGAATGCACCCCATATACATGTCTGAACAGCTTTACTTATGGAATTAGTCTCATTGAAGGCAATAGCAAAATTTACTTAAATACAATGGTTCAATACACAGCTACAGTCACAACAATAAATAAGAACTACAAACAAAATAAACAAAGATTTTAGCATATGTAATTTCTCTTTGAAAAAAAAACCTTGGAAAAGAAAAAAAAAAGTGGCAGAATTATATTTAAAAGGCATATTGGTGATCATGTTTCTTTGTGGGGAAGAGAAAAAAACAAAAGATCAAATATATGAATTTTTTTGATTTAACCCTCCCTTTGGGTCAAGGCTTGCTTGTTTAACCAGGAAGACAGATTTTCAAGAATTTCTTTGTTAAATTCCCATGCTGATACCTGCTAGGTATAATTTAAAATCCTGTGTAACAGACAGTACCTGTATGAATAGCTTACTTCTAGAACAGAATAAAGTATAGAAAAGTCTTGATCTACAATAAAAATATCGTGAAAACGTGTAATATAGGAAAGGTTGGTTGTTTGTTTTGTTAGCAATACCAACAACAAATAAGAATATGCAGCTTTTTAATATATTCAATAAGTTTTTAATTAGATATTGAAAACGTAACCTGCAAATAGAGTTCTGCATATAAAACTGCACTGAAAGGCACGTTATGCTGTCTAACCTGCATACTTTACTGGTAGTTAGCATACAGTGACTATTTAAGTTAAATTTTTATCTCAGTCCTTTGTTTTAAAATATGAGCATAAAAGTTCTTTTACCTGTTGTATTGTGCTACAATTCTTTCACAAATATACAGAAATGTATGGAATAAACTGCTCTTATTATCCTTGCGTGTTCACACACTAAATAGTACCAAAGCAATAATGTAGCTCAATAAGGTCCACAGCTCACACACACAACTTCATCAACTCTTAGTGAACCATAAAGGCCCAAGAATGACAATGCAAATCAGTCTTCCACATACACAAAACACATTGAGACAAGAATATTACAGGAATAGTTTTGCCTGGGTACAGAAATAGTTTCATATAATGAAAGTGTCACTAATTCAATATTGCAGGGGACTCTTCTACATGCTCCATCAGGTGGAATTGAGAAGAACTTAACGATCCATTGTGGCTCTCAGTACATTACATTTCAAAATGCAAATAGACTTACTATGTTTCTTTTAAGGCAGCCAAAAAAAAAATCATCATATGATTTCCCTCTCATGAGATGCTTATTTTTATATTCAACTGGGGGCAAAGCACACAGTCATTCATACAAGCAAGCATCTCTTAACTCTACAAAAGACATAACATGTTTATGAATTGTGCTTCATAATTCTCATTTAACTGCCATCTTGAAATTCACAAAAATATAAGAATACTTCAAGAAAATTTCATAGAAGTTAGAAAATAAATGTTTGGCTATCACTGTAGGATAAATAAAAACTGTACAGCTGTTTTATTGCAGACAATATAGTCATTCACAGGGATTTACCTTTAATTTTTAATTCCAAATTAAAAGTTCCATTTAAGGAACAGGATATATTTGCAAAGAAACCTGCCCAGGTCTCCTAAAGAAACCAGAGATTCAATAGCTATTTTCTGTGGGGGGGGGGGAAAAATCAGAGTTGATATCCTGGAGAACCATCTCACTCAATTTATAACATTTTCTTTAACCTAATAACTGTTTAATTACAGTGCACATATATGCCTTTATATTTTCTTTTAAAACATTATACATATAATTGTATGTTCTATGAACTAAAACTGAATATTTAGGGTACCTGAATCTCTAACCCAATTTTGATTTGCTTTTCTTTTCCATATAACTCGGAAATATAAACAACTATATAAAAGGCTGTCATTCCTGAGAATGCAATCAGCTTTAATATGAACATTGCTTTGAGAAAGCAGTACTGAAACCTTTATTTTGTTTAGTTCAGCTCTTCAGAAGACTTGAAGCACAGGAACAATTGCAACAGTAGAAATAGAAGAACAAGAATTGAAACAACTTTCATCTTCTTGGCTCATTAACTCTGAAATGAGGAAGTATCATGATTGGTCATAAAGGTGCCTCAGAGAATCGAAAAACTGCAAGGAAGCAACTATAATTAGTTTCCTTTTTGATTCTTTCTTTTAGTTTCTTTTTTGCTTCAGGGAAATGTACTAGAAAAATTATATTCAAAACTGTAAAGCCATCTAAATTACAAGTACATCTTAAAAATATTTGTAATTTCCTTCAATTATTTGAAACATAGATGTAACTTTAATGATGTGCTCTACTATCCTATTGCCTTCACCATATACACTGTTTTAAAGCACCTATTATCACATATAGGCAGGCCTGATAAATATATAAATAATCAATATTTAACTGACAACATCACTACAGTTACCTCTCAAGATTGACTCAAAAAAAAAATATTCAAAATAGACAACAATCCCATCTTCACAACACAGATATAAAAATATACCTTGGCCTTAAAATTTTAAAAGGATTGGAAGGCCTGGGAAGAACTAATTTCATGATCAAGGCTACTCCTGAAAAATATTTTGTCCATTAAAATGGAGGAGTCCAGACTCAACATTTTCACTAACTGTTGTAGTTACAACAGTATAGAATGTTAAAAAAAAAACTTTTGAAAATTTTAGAAAAAATCTGCATTTTAGAAAATGCGGATTCTAAAATCTTAAATCCTGTTCTTTTTGATTTAGAAAAATGTTTTGACAGATTCATTAATTTGATTCTTTTTTTACAAGGTATATGGGTAAAATGATGACTCAAGTGAAACACATCTACTTCATATTAATTTTTTTAAAGTTGGTTTGACTTGAAGTTATTTGACCAGAAAATTGTGGCTACCCTTTACAATATTTTGCATATTAAACAAAGCCCTACATTGAAAACCCAAATAATAAAATGTGCTCAAGAATCCTTGGTTAACTCAGTCATATAGATTATATGAATGCCTTAATCTCTTCCAGTCACCAATTAAAAGTATCAATGCCTAACACTGAAGTGAGTCACAGAAATAAAGGTCATTAGCATAGTCAGGCTCCCACATTCTCACCAGCCTCATGTACTCATTCCAATGCAGGAAAAACCAAGGAAGCACTGTAAAATACCAAAATATTCCATCTTACTTGAAGAATTTATGAAGAAAGCCTTCAAAAGTGATCTGATTCAAGGGAAGTGTAAGAATGGTGACTAGGGTCAATGTCAAAAGTGAGACACTGTACCTGAGATAGCTGGGGAGAAAAATTACCACTTTAGGACTAGGCAAACAGTTATTATAAAGTTAATCCGTGATTTTCCAAGAAGCCAATTAAAAAACTGATTTTATAGTTTTCTCTAAGATATTTAATCAAACTGGAGCTGGTAAGGCACTGTTTCATGGTTTGACTCAACCTGGGAGATTTTCTTATGAGAGGATAATAGACACATGTAAATTCTTGTGGATTTACATGCTATCTTAGAATATTCATTCTTATGAAATATGAAGTACCTGAAATGAAAAGAATGTGCAAGATTTAATTTTAAAGAAGAACTAGTGTTTCTAGGTGTTCTGGATTTGAGGGCCAAGGGGAAAGAAGCTGCTTAATAAAGTCTAATCAGAAACAGACTTAGCACATAATTCCCTACTCTGATGGACAGGAGCTTATACTGCCTGAGCCTAACTCAAATTTTAAAATAGATTTCATACTGGGCTAGTAAATATCAAAAGTAAGTAATTTTCTCATTAGTAGTCATTTTCAAGGTGGATTTCTCACCTTATTTTAGGATGGTCTTTCTGTTCTGTGTTACTAAGCAGCAAATTCTGTGTGCCGTGGTCTCTGGCAGCTACTTGTACAAGCTAGCAGATGAACATAGGGTTGAAGATAGCCCTCTACCAGAAGGCTTGTGAGGACATAAAGAAGCGTATTTTGCATTAAATTGCCACCTAGTAAACTGTTTATCTACATAGGAGTCTTAAGAATAGTTTTTAAAGACTTTTAAGATACTTTTTTAATTGATAAGGAAAAGCTAGAAAAAGATGCTATTAATATTGGAGAAGATTGACTTAATTTCCAAATACAGAATAATAAGTATAATTTAAAGTAGCTAAGAAACCTAGTCAAAATCTTATGCTTTGCCAAAGGAACCCTAATCTTGTGTCCAACTTACCTGGGGTAAAAATAATTTCTTTTTTCCTAAGTGCTGTGGGTTTTTTTTTGTTTCCAGCCTTAAAAACCAATTAGAGCTGGCAGTGAGTAATTAAACCAACTAATGAGATGTTATTTTAAATTACAATCCCACTTTCTTTGAACTGTTTTCGCACTAAATCTTAACTACCATAACTGCATTATTCTGATCCCTTTATAGATTCACAAGCTTGTTTTCCTCTGGGTTGTTTTCAGTTAAATATCACCCTCAGCCACACTAAGAAATAATTACATCTTTTTAATTGCAGCTTTCCAAAAGCCAAACCAACCCAAACCAAATAAAATGTAGGTTCAGGTCCACTCCATAAAATGAATTTTTTTCCAATATTACTACATCACTACAATACAGATTGCTATAGTGTGCAGATCCTTGTCAAGTTAGAAATTGTCTTGTTCAGTTAACTTTAGCAGTCAGGTGAGTTGAATTTCTTTTGTCGAAGTACACCATTGAATATACTGTAAAGTCATTCAAATGGATTGCTGACCCATTTCTGCATGGTTTTTTTTGATGTTGATAATAAAATGATATTGCCTGAAGAACATGCACCATAGGGGTGGAATATTTGTGTTGCTTTGTGCTTTGCAATACTGGTTTCAAAGTGTCTAGGACATTTTACTTATCCTGTGCTGAACCAAGTAACAAAGATTTATGCAGAATGAGAATGTGAACAATAAATCTCGTATGCTTTCTAAGAGATTATATTTTGGCCGTTTTATGGATACATACTGTGAATAAACAGTTTCTTTAACATCCAGATTTTTCTCCCTATCAATCCATTGCATCTTGCAGTGATTTTTGCAAACAGGACATTTATTTACATCATCTGCTCTCCCTCTATCAATGTTTGTTAAGAAAAATTGTTGAAACCATTCTACCCCATTCAGCAGCACAGCACAAAAGCCACTCTCCCGCCATTACCACCACTGAGAATGTAGTGTTGGAGGGCCCCGAGCAAAGCATTTTCACAGACACTTTTATGCCTATGGCTATGCAGTTTGCCCTCTGGTCTCACCTTAACCCTCATCATGTCATGCTACAGTCCCCTACTCTGAACTGGCAGGAGACAGCTGAACTCCATGCCACACGAAATAGTGTTTCTGAGCAGAATTCCCTCCTTTTCATTTTCCCTTTCATTCAGCAGAACCCCAGGAGCTCATTCTCCCACTCTGGAGTACAACGAGCCCCGATTCTTTCATGTAGAGCTGTTCTTTCAGTGATTTGAAAGTAGAGGCCTCAGGGACCCCTGAAAGCTTGTACCGTATTTCCAGTTCCATCTGACAGGTCCAGCTCTCTTTTCTTTCTAGCTTGCATCTTTCTCTCCAGACTTCAAAGGTAGTCTGTCGATTTCTGCCAACACTGTTATAAAGGGCCACGAAGGAACAGGAATTAGAGATGAGAGGTCTCACGTCTGCTTGGCATGAACATTTATACCCCTGTTGCTGACCTCAAGAGACTCCAAGATTGTCTTCCCTTCTGCCTCCCTGACTTTCTTTGCTAAACCTCATCCCTATGCTGTCCACTGTGTCTGACACATCCAACAGCACCAGAACAAGGGACACTCCTCACAGCATCTTCCCCTGGCTTCTGCTGGCAGGGAGCTCAGCAAGCACAGCCTCCCTCTGTGTTTGCCTGGCCTTGCACAAAGAACAGAAACCCCTAGGGGTTTTTCTCAAGGTGCCAGTCTGGCCCATGGGAATCTACTGAAACAGATTTTCCATTAATGCAGAAGCAGTTGTCTATGGATAAAGCAAAGAATAAAAAGAAGAAAATACAGAGAGAAAAGTTGCCATTTTCTCGAGAGAAAAGGAAAATAGCTTTTTGGGAAGGAACGGGAGATTTAACAGTTTAACGGTTTTAACAGTTAAAAATAATTCAACAGTTAAAAAACTTAATTGTTCAAAAAAAGAACATTAAAGGCAGTAAGAATCATATGTGAATTAATGCAGAGAAGCATGTTTGTGAAATGGAGTCCTAAAGAAAATCTGAATTTTTAATGTATTTTTAAATCTTTAACTGTTTTTGACCTCCTATGTGAAAACACAGTGTGTTTGCAAAGATATTAACATGTGTCTGGGGAGGGCGACAAAGTCAGAGATAATTTTTCTTTATTTACTGAAATCATCTGGATTAAAATCCAGAAAGAGGTTAGGACACATCTACGCTGATAGGCACAGACAATCTGAAAGTCACTTTGCTAATCTGAACTGCACTGTTTCACAAGATTCAAAGACACACTTCATGCAAGCTAATAGACACTGCCTCTCTCCAGTTGCCCAGTGCAAATCTGAGTTATTAATAAAGGTCTCCTGTTCTGTGACTTCTATTTTTTGAGTAAAACAGAATGAAACCTTGGCTGATATATGCAGAAACCCTAAGGTACTCAAGATTTATTTCAATTAGACCTTGAATTTTATATCATGCTATTCCAAAAGTACCAGATTTCACATATATATGTTCAATATTAATACAAAATCACTCACAGCAGCAACATAAACCTTAAGAATTTTTACTGTTTTTTTAAATCAACCACCACCAAATTCAAACACCTACCAGTATCTAGGTCTGACTGCTACAGACACTTGACACTAAGGTCTTCAGCCTTTTGTCTATCTCAGGTGGAATTCTGTTAACACAAGCTGAGCTTTAGGTATCTTTTCAAGCATCAGAAGCTGAATCCAAAGTGCTGCAGAGGAAATGATTGAATATGCCCCTAGAATATAAATATGAAGGTGCAGCAACAACCTTCCCTTGATTTTCAAATCCCATCCTTCCTGAAACATTTATTTATCTTTGAAGTCAGCCTTCTGCCACCGTTCTAGCTTTTTTGGACAAACATGCTATAAATAACAGTGTAAATGTTATCCTTCATCAAAACTAAAGGCTAGTTCAAATTTCATTCTACAGTAAAAAGATGAACATATTCACCTATTCTCAAGTTATCTCAAGTTTTCCTCAAAAATATTAGCTTCAATTTATAATATGTTATAAATAATTAATTGTGTCTAATTATATTAGTCTTTAATAATATTAGTCTACTTAAGAGAAATTAAGGCTAATTCATTCTATGCAGAGTATCTGAAAACGTTTATCTTACTTACATTCAACACAATATTCATTAAGTCTTTCTGAAATCTCAAAAATATTACTTGGTGCTCTCTGGTACTAAAATCTGCAAATCTAGGCACTACACAACAATAAATACAAAACCCAAAAAAACTTCACAATCAAACAAAAGCAGACAGAAAACTTAAATATCGCCTATTTGTCCAGTATTTCCTAATCAAATACTCTTATTTTTGCAACATTAAGTGTGCCACTGAGGAAAAGACAGCAGGTAAAATATTCCTCTAAAAGCAGCTTAAGGCTTTTGATCATGTCACAGTCTTATCTGGCTTTGATACAATCTTTGCTACAATTTTTGTATTTCGTTTTGGACTGCATCTCAACTACTGCTTTAAAGTCAAATTTACTCTGATGAAATGAAACATTTTAGAGGTAAGAAGCTCCATCTACTGGATATTCAGATGTATATTCCAACTTTTCCTTTTTAAAATAATCTTATTATTTCCATCTTAATTAATGCTCTCCCTTTAATGCAAATATCTTTATTTTACATCATTAAAAGTAAATAATTTCCCAATCATATTATTTACTCAACAAAAAAAAAATTGCATGGAACATCTGAGTTACTGCCTCACTTGCTTTATTTTCTACATGAATTTTATTTACAGGCAACTTTATTTCACACAAAAAAAATAATAAAATCCTCAAAGTATTTTAGACTTTTTAAAAGGGTAAATTAAGGCTTAAATGTATATTTGCAAGTCTTGATACACAACCCTAACTTCTATATCAGATGCAGTCAGAAAAAATAAACGACATTAAGATCATTCATATAGATATTGCACAACGTAGCCCATTTTTCAATATCATGGGCAGGAAACACAGTGTAGAATTTTCTTCTTTCATGCCTAAGTATGTTCCAACCATTTTTCAGAAAGTTATTTTATTTAAATGAAGGCTGGTATCAATCTTTTCAGCTAGAGTTGTGCTGTGAGCAGCAGCTACCAGAGGTCCACCATGAAAGTGCAGAGCAAACACCAGTGCCAAAAGATGACAGCTTTGACAGAGAATATGGGTAATGCTGTTGCTTTCTGCTCTAACTCAGTTTTCTATCACCTGTGCTGCAATATGTCATGTACAAATATTCAGACCACTGCAGAATCTACTTATAAGTCATACCCTACATAATTTATCAAAAGATAATCACCATTAGAAACATTTTTTAAATTTAAAATTGAAGTTTAAAGGAGGGAAAATCTTTTGCAAATATTTACTCAACTATGACAAATATGATTTATGTTTGTAAAAGTTTAACTTGGCTCCACTTAACATTTCAAGTAGTCGATAAATTAACTAACATTATTTCTACACTTTCTCTTCCTTTCCTTTATGTTTTCAGGTTTTGGGGTTTTTCTTTTGTACAAGAAATGGAAATCATCGTCTTTGAAAATGTAAATGTGCTACTGAGGTGTACATTATCCTACTGTTCACTGCCAAGATCAAGCAGTAATGTTGCCTTTCATCCTACACCTGGCACTGTTTTATGTTTGCAAAGAAATATTTGCAGGACATTTTAGAAATATTCAGCATCTTTAATTAACTGTGTCTACATTACATTTTAATGGAACACAGGTGTATCATTTTCTGGACTGGCCAACACAGAAACCTTAAATTTTAAAATCAGTAAAATATATAATTCACACTGGGTGCAGATATAAAACAAGCCTTTTTCTTTTTTCTTTTTTTTTTTTTTTTTTCCCACAGGGAAATTAAAATGTCTTACACTTAATAAAAAAATCAAAGGGAGGGGAGAGAGTGGATTTCTCTTTGCAGATTGACACAGTCCCATGGCAAGGGATTTGCAGAAATGAAAGGGTGGAAGCAGTCCATAGTTATCTTTCTTGTCGATTGCAGTTCATCAGACACTCTGGATGAGCCCAGCAGAGATAAGGCATTGGCACACTCTTCTGGCTCTGTCAGGTGGCTGCAGTGTACACACAGTGGTCTTTAAGTCAAGAAAGTATTATTGGCTGGGGGGAGACACATTTGTTGCTTTATCCTCCACCTCTCTTTTCTTGCTCAAATAGACAAGAACGTATGCCATCCCTCTCCACATACATGCACTATTACACACCCAAAAATCCCATTGGAATATATAAGACAATTTCTCCCCCGGAAAATGCTTAGAAGTGGCTGCAACAATTTTTAGAGCTTTTACTGGAAAGCAAGCATGATTCCAAGCCATTAGCAGCTTTAAATGAGCTTTTTAAGAAAGATTTGGTATGTGTTGATAAATTTTATTGACCATGAATTGTCTCATATTTTTCTAAATCTCTATCCCTATTAGTACCAGAGAGCATGCAGAACTTCCTTGTGTTCCTGTAAATATTGCCATTAATATCATTACTCCATACTATCCAACTCACACTCCTCTGAAGCTCTTACTAAACTCTATGTGAATTTCGTCTGAGCATGCAAATGCACAGATTAAACATTTGAACAACACTTGCTACTTCACAATTGTTATAAAATATCAGCCAGTGCAGACCCTTCCCTTCTTAGAATTCCTTTTCCAAGTTCACCACAACACAGCCACTCACTCAGACACAGGTCATGGGAACATATTATGATTAGAATTCTTTCTGAAACAGAAGTTGAAGGGTTCCCTAAATACGGAGGTAATTCACAGAGATATAGAGCATGTAGGAGAAAAATCATAAAGGCTAGAGTGCAAAGTACAAAAATAAGAAGGGGAAGACAAACACAGTAGTGGAAAAGGAGAAGATTGATATAGAAGAAAAAGTAACAAGGAGTTAATATGGAGTTTAAAAGACTGATATCTGAATAAAACCTTACTTCCTCTAAATAATCTTTTTTTTTTTTTCTTTTTTTCTTTCCTCTTCTTTTTAGATAGCTGGGAACAAATATCCAGGGAAAAGAAAAAAGGAAAAAAACCCAAAAAACCAAAAAAAAAAAAGTAGAAAAAAACGGGAAAGATCCTTCAGCCACAGGCAGAGATAAGCAAAGCAACAGATACCAGGAAAGAGACTGAATTTGTAACTGCATGTAATGGAAAAACCTTGAACCATTCTGAGGTTAGCTTACTAAAGTCTGAGCAGCTTCTGGTGTGGTGATTTAATAAAATCTCTTTGAACTGTACTTTGAACTGAATAGGAACTTCTCTCATATTCAATCTCCTTATGAAAATGCAAATGTCATGTTTTTATAGTATGGCAAGATCTACACTAAAGAACTGTCTTGTATTTCTGTTAAAAGATTTTATTATCTCTACATTTTTGTCAGTGTGCAGTTATTGATGATATATATATACTTTATAAGGTGATTCAACATGTTCTTCCCAAAGCAGCAACAACATAATTTGAAAGTATTAGTGGAATCAAGTTCTATTGATATTCAAACTCTGAACCTCACAGGACTGGACCTAAATTTTGAAATCTCTCTGAATGAGGAAATTAAAACTGTGTGTAATTTTTAAAAATTCATTTCTTTTTATTGTCTATATCAACCTACATATTGATAATATTTGGTGCTTATCACAAGGATTTTGGGAGTATCAGAAAATAATCTGAAGAGAGAAACAGAAGAGAGGCGCTTCGTCTTTTGAAGGCATATAAAAGCACTAGTCATTTACAAAATATTGGTCATATATCACACAAACTAACCCTCAAATCAAGTGTTCCAAATCTAATTAATAGCTGATACAAGTTCAATGTTATACTATTGCCAAGATAATTAATGTTCTTTCAGTAGCAGTAGAACTCTCCCCTTAATATTTGTCTCTGCTAGCAAGCACAGATTATGTACAATTAAAATCTTTTGATGCAGACCTTGATTTTAATGATGTTTGTCAAATTCCAGTTGAGAAAATTGGTCATTTTTGCCTTGGCTTGACATCAAATCCATTTTGCATTAATTACTTTTTAAAAGCTGGTTTATTTTACTTTTTGTGGCTCACTGCCTCTGGGACTGTAGTGTCTGAAGAGTTGCTGCAGTGCTTCTGGCAAGTGTGGGGTCTCTCACAGGAATAGTGGTTCCATATTTAAAGAAAGAAGCAGCTACAATTATGCAACTTAATATGTCTTAAAATCAAAGAAATGAACGCAATTTACTGGATATTTTGAATTCTTCAAAAGCATTATGTTTTCTTTAATTTATCAGTTGGACTTTTAGGTTTTTGTGGATTTTTTGTTTTTCTGCCTGGATTGAAGAAAAATCTTGATATTAAAATATTGATAGTCCTCCTTACAGAGAAGCTATAATTTGTGCTCAACTTTACACCAGATTCTGAATATATCTTTACTTGTCCTGAAGTTGCTTGAGCATTTACTGTGTCAGTAGTTCCACTGAAATCCATCCCATTGAATTCACCTCTAAAGTTAATAAAAAGTTGAAATATATTAACTGGTGGTTCACATGATAGCCAGCAAAGATGTCACATGGGATGCTAAGTAATAGAAGAGTGGTGCATTGGGCACTTTGATGCTTTGTTTCAGCTGATTAAGAGATTTGAGTTTGAATTCAAAGAGTTATCTTGATTTTGAAGTGAGAATTTATAAAGAGAAATAAGTCTTCCTGACAAACACCATAAGCCCAACAATAGTCCTTCCTATGTCAAAGTCACAGCTGTGCCTTCATATTATTTATGAGAGTACTTACAGGTTGAGTCATGTATTCATGGGAATTGCATAATTAAAATGGATTTTAATTGAATGCAAAAGATCATGTGGACTTTAGGCTTTATGAATAAGATTGGTTTATTTGGCTTTAGGTAAATCTGTTCCCAAATTATTTCTTCTAAGCTGAAAATATCGAGTTATTTTATTGTGACTGTTCACAAATATTTCCTACTGGTTATTGGTTAATCCATCTCAGTTTAAATTTATACCTTAATCATATTGGTTAAACTTTCTCAGGAAAAAATATCAAAATAAACCAAACGTGTCCAACCTAAACCTCCATGCTATAGCTTTCCATCTGTGAGATCTGGTGAATTAATCCTTGATTTCTCCTAGCCTTTTTCAGCCTTCTGTGTTGAGACTGCCGGCTGCTAATGGGTAGAATCATCTTTTGTCAGTGAACACAGTAAGGCGCTAATTTCAGAAAGGGCTTCCAGGTACTACTGTGAAACAGATTAGCCTTATTAATATGTAATTCTTGCAGCATAATAATCCATATAAGCAGTGAAGTACCTTCATTTTCTTACCTACTTTCAACATGTTTCTGACTGTGAAATGATGTCACATAATTCTAAAGAACATGCTAATACTCATGATAATCAAAGAGGAAAATTCTAGAGGGATTAAATCATATTCCTTTTTACAGAATGAGCACGATAAAAGATCCTGTTTCTACAGGAACACAGAGGTAATCTAATGCTGTAAATCCTCAAATACTTCTGAATCTCAAGTTAATTAAAATAAAACTTTCTTGATCATGCTAACTAAAGTAATTAGAAAGTTTATCAGTTGCTCAGAGTTACAGTATGTGCTTTTACATTTCCATTGGAAAGCACAATCCTAATGCTGAGACTTACCTACACCAAATCAGAGGAGCATTTTGAGGTTTCCTGTGTAAGTCATTTATTTTAAAATGGAAATATGTCTCTCCCCAATACTAATGCAGCTGATCTTATTCCAGACAATCCCTTTTAGATTTTCGTATTTTCAGTATTTCACATTTTTACAACTAAGTTTAATTAAATATATAAAAAAAGTCTTAGGGCTATTTTTAAATTTTACGTATTAGTCATACCCTAAATACATTATTTAATGTTTCTACTGTCTGAGATTATTTCAGTCATGACTGCTTCACTGATGTATTAGCACTGAAAAATAAAGAAAAAAATGTCTTTTGGATTTTTAGCGATTACACAGTGATGCTGTTCTAAGATCTAGGCATTGAAATATGACTTCAGCTTTGGATGCAATTAGAAAAAACTCTGGGTCTCCTTTAGTATAGATGTCTACAACAAGTATGTGTGTAACATGATGCTTCTGATATCCTTCACATGACTTGTTTGTAGCTACACATGGCTTCTCCAATCTTGAAACTGACTTCCAGGAAAGTTAACTCTTTTATTTGTCTGTTTTAATTCCAATAAAGATTTTATTTTATTTTTTCAAATTTTCAGTAAAATTCTTTGATGAACCTCTGATCCATGTTGGTGTCATGACATGATGTGCTTGACAAGATTAAGCAAAGGCTTCCTATAATTCATTCAAAATCATACCTTCAGCTCTGACTAAACTGGTATTTTAAAAACACGGCAAAAAAGTATTTGAGAAACAGTTAAACATATTGCATTTAGATACAGTGTTATGTAAGCTTCTAGCCAGAGGATATATACCATTTATGGTTTGCATAATCAATTAAAAAAAGCCTTTCTCAACACTCCTTGTCAGATTAACATATTACCCCCAGAATGACCTTCATTAATATCTACCATGTCAGAAGGGGAAAAATCTTTCAGTTTTTGCATTGTTTGTAGTATAATATGTCAATCAATTTCAAAGACTAAAAGTGACAGTGGCTGTATTCATTACACATTATGTATTCATTACGGTTTGACAAAATCGCTGAATGTAAACAGATTCCTGTGTTGTGACTTAACTATGACAAAATTTATTTTCTTTACAGAGTTCATTGGACAATTGATTACATATATTGCAGCAACAGATTGTTCCATGTACATGTAAATGTGCTTTGGCCACTAAATGAAGTACGAGGTTTGACAGAAGACACTTCAGCCAGGAGGAGTGATGGGGTCTCATTAGTCACTATTGAGATGGCTGATTTTTCAAACCCAGAACATTATAATAGTTTTTTATGACATCATCTGGACATGGTCTTGATGTCAGCTAGCAAAGACTCGCTGACAATTCATCACAGGTTGGAGAGCAAGGCTGGCAAGGACCCAGGGGAGATACAATCAATGAGCCATAGACCAAGACTGCCAGGAAGGAGGAAGTGGATGAGATACTTAAACTGATCAGCACCTTCTCCTATGTCCTGGGTATATTTCTGATACATATTTGGCTTTTAACTAACAATCCCCTTCAAAGTTATAGACTTTCCCTCTTTCATCACAGTTCTACAATCAAAAAGTTGCAGAGACCTTTTTGTAGAGTTACAAATAAATACCTGTATAGATCTGAGAATCTTTTAACCTTTAATTCCTAAATCATATGAACCTCAGCCGCTTACTAACTACCCAGAAGGGATGGAAGGATTCAGTGTGATGTTCACTCTGAATTCTGTATTATTGTATTTAAATTGCTTACCAGTATATTGAAATAAGACTACATATGGCTACCTGGGCTGTGATTGGTGATGATTTCCAGAAAAGAGAAAGGGACTAAAATCAACATCAAGGATGGAGATAGAAGGCTAATCCACTCTATATAACTCCTCACAGCAAATTTCATGTACTTCATAATTCCCTGTATGCTTCTTATCAGCTGAACCAGATTACAAAATATATTGATCCCTGAATTATCTTCAAATGACGACAATGAAATAAGAACATTTTTAACTCTTATATTAAAATCCAGCAAAGTATATAAGCCTGCAACATATTTTCATGCAATGATACTGTTTGAGCAGAAGGCTGCAGTAGAAGATCAGGTTGAAGTGCCCCAGGAGATGCACAGGTTTTGTTTGTGGATTTTTTTTCTTATTTCATTTTTCTTACTTCATCTTTGCCAGTAAGATTAACAGCTACCAGAAATATTTACAAAGAGCTTTGGTAGCACAGAAGCTCTTCTTAGAGAATCCCATCATTAATTGCAGATAGGATGATAATCTGAGTCATATTGAAATTTTGCCAAGATGCAGTATAAAGAAAACTGTTTAATTCATTACGTATTCTGTCTAACTTGGTGCTTGAAAAAAAATAAATCATATATAAAGTCTATATTCAAAAAATTACACCCAAAATATGTGTAGAATAAAAGTATAGCATAAACTTAACATGAAAATGCAAGTAATGATTAGTCATTACTATAACAGTTCAGAATAAAGAGCTGCAGAAGACAGTTTTTACTATACAACTTTGCAAAAAAAAAAAAAAAAGTAGCAGGTGACATTTTTAATAATCATCTGACATTTGAGAAAACGAGCATTTTCCTGAAATGACAACCAGGTCCTACTTAATTTGTTTCCTCTGTTCATTTGGTGTAATGCACACAGTTGGAGACTAGAATAGTTGCACTTCACTTGTATCTGTGTGGAAGTGCAACTCCTACGAGAAGAACAATTTAATGTTCTTTCTTAAGAATGATAATGAACTAATTGCAACATTACTGCTAATAAAACCAATCCTTTCTTCTTCAGTTTCACCTTTCATCAGATTATCTGAAAGACATTCTGAACCACTAACTGTGTGGGGCAGTCAATTTTATGCACTTTATATGGGAAATTATGCAGCTGAGAGGGATTAACCAAGTCTTTAATGGGCACACAGTGGGTAAGTAGCAGGAACAGTTGTATTAATTGCAGTGTGTTGCTCTCTTCCCTGAAAATTTCCTCAGTGCCCGGTTCTATACAGAAACAAGGGCTGGTTTTGGAAGTTCAGGAAGATACAATATATCATGATGGAGTAGAGATTCTCAGCTGGATTTTAGTAAACTGGGAAGTGTGCATATACTTATTACCACCTTCAGAAAGGTAAAGGTCAGGGCAACATCTGGGTAACACATTAGGAGCAACTCCACTTTCATACTTGAACCAGACCTTCTGGCATCAGCTGAAGCATTTCCAGTATTGCATTAGCTTTTAAAAATTATAATATTTAAAGCTGACATATTTAGTGTGGATATGGCCTCATTCTGAGTACCATGTACAGCTCTGGGTCCTCAGAATTTAAAAAAGGCTGTTAAAGCACTTGAATGCATCCAGAGGAGGAAAACGCACCTGGCGAAAGAGCTGAAATGTCCTCTGAGGACTGTCTGAGCACTTTGTGCTGGTCTTCTTGTAAAGAAGGAGGCTAAGTGGCAACTTCATTGCTCCCTACAGCTTTCTGAGAAGGATAAGTGGAGAGGGAGATGGTGACTTTTTCTCCCTGCTATTCAGTGACAGGACGTGTGGGAATGGTTCAAAATTGCATAAGGGAAAGTCTGGCCTAGACATTAAGAAGCATTTTATTATCAGGAGGATGATCCACCAGTAGAAAAGGCTTCCTAGACTTTTAGTCAGTCCTGAAGAGTTTAGGCAGTTGGATTAGATGACCATTGTAGGTTCCTTCCAACTCAACCGTTCTTTCTAGTCTAGCCAAGCCTAGCCTAGTCTAGTCTAGTCTTGTCTATTCTAATGTTGCACATTATTGAAAGGTTTCACTTAGCAAACATTTCAGCTAAAAAATGTGCTTAAATACTTTTACAGTGCTTAGTTAAACAAGTCAGTGCAGTATTTTCCCTGCTAGTATTTTCTTTCAGAAAATAAAGAATTTTAAAAGTGAAGTTGCTTTACCAGAACAAGCTAATTTCAATAGAAGCTTCTAATGTGTGCTAAGCCGACTTTTTCATGCTCTCAAAATTTTCCTGGTCTAAGCCATGGACGTATGAGCAGCTCACCTCACTAACAAGGAAGGAAGATGGATGAGAAATCCTAGAAAGAAATTGATGTTTTTAAATTTCTCTTTCTTAGGAAGTTACTGTATAGTATTTTTTGTTCTAACTTGGAACAAATACCAAACATAGTACTTTAAGGAAAAAACAAACAAACAAAAGAGATGTTTGAAGTGTCATAAATACTTTTAAATTACAAAACAGTCTAAAAACCAGTGGTGCGGTTCGTTGCTTGTTTGCTTCCTTATATCTCCTGTATTTGCATTATTTGGGAAAACAAACAAACAAACAAACAAAAACCCAAACAAGCAAACAAACAACAAAAAAAACAAACATACTAATAGGATTATTAGAAATGCAGTGGACCATAAACCAGCATAAACTATAAACTACCACTCTAAGCCCTTCATGTGGCCACACCGTGCATACTGAGTGCAGGGCTGGCCCCTCCAGCACAGGAAGGATGTAGCTGGGCTGGAGCAGGAACAGAGAACAACTGTACTGGCTTATGCACGATTGCAAAGGGAAGAGCTCCAACTGGACAAATGGCAGCCAAGGGGGCATATTTTTTTTTTTTTTCCGTAGAATTCTAACTGACTTGTAAAAAGTGAATATGAAATTATTGTTCTCAGCTATTTTCTGGAGTAAGAACTACTGAGTATTAGATTACATAAAGGTACTTCGTCCACAAAACAAAAATACATATAAATTTTTAAGTCATCTTTACATGGTATTTCAAGTGTTTCAGGGTTCATTAGATTAACTTTTGGAAGAAAACTCCACTGAGTAGCATCAAATAATAAAGGAACTTAATCTGGCCACAGATTACAAAATACCTTGAGTCACAAACAGTGCAAAATTGTGCGAGTGTTTAGGAAACACTACTCTACACAATGCTTACTCCTGTGTACTGCAGAGGCAACCAATTAGGGATTTGGTACAGTTCAGCCATTTTTAATGTTATACTATTATCTGCACAAAGAATTACTTATGGATAAGTGGTTAAGGCAACAGTTTTAAGCCCCAAGGACTCCTGAGCATATTCCTTTTCTGCATATCCAGGTTTCTTCTGACACTGAGCAACCTAGTTGTCCACTGTCTACATGTGTCTTCCATCCATTAAATTATTATTTTTTTCTGCATCATAAGCATTTAAATATAAAATACATTTTAAACATAAAATACACTTAAAATATAAAATACATTTATATTGTGAATTACTATCAAGATACAGAACCTTACATGTGTCCAAAACTCCCAATTAAAGAGAAAAAAAAAACCTCATGTAAAGTATTCAAGTCTCCATAAACTTGTAATTTATAAACATTGGACAGTAAGAACACGTAACTAAGCAATAGCACTTACTTCCATCTTTCCCATCTTTCTTTCTGTCACTGGTGGAAACAGTAAAGCATTTCATGGATCTTCTTTAACAGGGACAAAATAACTGGGAAAAAAAGAAGTGTTTTCTCTGACATTCCTGTCTCTACCTCTTGTGTTTCCAATGCAGTACTGTTAGGATTAGTGCACATGGGAAGAAGTAAAATTAACAGAACAGCTGCTTACACTCACTCCAGCACATAAGCTGTCGTTTATTTCAGAATTCCAATAAGTCTAGCAGTAAAATAAATATGCTCTTGCTGTGGTTTTTTTCATCCTTTGTCTCTACCTGTTTGTTATGGTTTTGATCCTGGCTTGCCTTTCTCTAATTAGGTTGTGAATTCCCTGATAAACCTTCCTACAATATCCAACCTAGGCCTCCTCAAGGGGACATTCCCTTCATAGAATATTGCTTCCTGTGTTCATAACTTCGGTTCTAAGTGGGTGACCAAGTCAAATCTAAACCACCAGCAGCTACAGAAGACAATCAACCCCTAAATGTTTGTTTCTTGACAATCAAGTGGGATTTCTGTCCAGAATAAAGAAAGGTGTGAGGAACTCTGTAGACTTTGATTAAATACTTGAGCCCAGGGTGTCACACAAAGGTGGAAAGACAATGTTGCCATTCAACAATGGACTGTTAAGATTCACAGATTTTATTACAGGTCTCAGCAGGCCAGGTTCTTCTTAGAGTGCATTGAAAGATATGAAAAAAAATAATTAAAGCTTGAAATACAAAATATTTTAGTGTTCATTTTGACAATATCTTTTATTTCCCTCGTTATTTCTGAGAAACAGCAAAGAAAAAAGTTTGGTGGTATACTAGAAGTAAAGCTGAATGCAGCTGTTCTTCCTAAGGCAAAGTAAGGTGAGAACTGGATTTGTGGTAAAACAAAAAAAAACTCTGTTGCTCTGAAGAAAAATATACAAGAAAGTGCAGAAAGCAAAATAAAAAGACAAGCAAAATGCCTTTTGTGTCTGTGATGCTCACTGCTGTTTGTAACCTTGCTGCTTTTGAGAGGCAGCCACCAACCTCTTCTCACTTCAGCAGCCATAAGCAAAATTGTCTTCATGTCAGGTTGCTTGTGACAGAACATGTAGCTGTTTTGCTGGTCACCACTCACAGTAGTTTTGACTGAATGTATTAGATGCAATTAAACAGAAAACAAATATATAGGAAAGAAGGAAAATACAGGAAGGTTGACAAAAGGTGGTAAGATTGGAATTAGACAGGAGAGGTTATATGTTCACTTCATGGACCTGAGATTTAGCCAGCATCATTTCAGCATATCAGCCAGACCCTTCCTTGTCAGTTATCTAATGGTTCTTCCTGGAATGGTGTACAGAAGGTGTATACCTTCTCATTTGAGCTCTCAGAGTGAGGTGGATGTGACAGCTGGCATTTGAAAGCTTATTTACATTGTTTTCAGAAGCTTTTTTACTGGTGCTAGTTTCAATTTAGGAGCATCCAAATTGCCAGAAGATTTTTTCTTTATTAGTTAAGTCTATATCTGGGAAATAAACCATGGCCTGTTGATTTCCCTCTTCTCACTTGTTTGGTTTATTGTGATTGCGATTTTAGTTATTTTTGCTTGGATAAGTCAATTTTCAATTGTTTAATTTTCATTTTTTCAATGTAACATATTAGAAACCCAGTTGGAGTTTTGCAATTTGGAGAGCTTGTAACATAGGCAGATGCACAATATCACAAGGAGTAAAAAATATGGAATAAAAGAAAATAGAAGGAAACATAAAGTTGATAGAAGAGTAGGGACTAAGAAATGCCTATTGCATATTCATCTGACACTTCTAGAAAAATCTGAGTTTGAAGAAATGAGCTACTGCTTTGTTGCAGAACTTCTCCCTTAATTCTTCTCAAGCACCAACAGTCTGGAGGATGTCATCTGTTAAGCTTTTTTTTTTCCTGGAGTTCTGTGGAACAACTGACCATTATCTCTGAAAATGGTTAAAAACTCTAATAAGAAACAGAATTTAGTGCATGGATATGATACACCGGGAAGAAGTCAACATGTTTTTTGTAAGACACATCAAAGCCATCAAAGTTCCTTGAAAAAGCTAGTAAATAAATAAGGGAAATGCACTTATTACAGTCTACTCGGATTTCCAAGGAGTTTTAAACGTGATTTATCATGAATAATTCTTGAAGAAGAAAGATGGCCAAGGAATAACAAGATTTCACAGGGATTAAACAGGTTGCAAGATCAAAGTCACAGAACAAATTATAATTTTCTATGACACAGGAAAGACATTGATGAAGTCACATGAGGCGTGCTCAATATTAAGTTCTAACTGAAATGGAAATATCAGGGAAGTAGCAAAGGCTGTTACCATATAACACCAATCACAATAGAGCAGGCAAAGGCTGATTGCAAAGAACTGCAATTATGACAAATTATTTTGTGAACAAAAATAGAAAGCCAAAATTCAGTATTGATACAGTGCAACACACTGGAGAAAAAAACAAAACCCAATCTCAGTCTGCTATGTGCAATAATGTGCTCAGTGCTTCTGGAGTATCAGGCAAGAGAATGTTCTTTGAGCTGTACAGTCAAATGACAAGAAAATTTAAGTTCAGTACAGGTGAAAATATGCAATGTTACAAGCTATTAGAAAAGAAAAATAGGAAAATTAAGAAAAAAATATAATTTTACCGGTGTGCAGATCCATCATACCTCAAATCCTGAAAATTATGTGTGCTGTTAGTCCTCTTCTCTCAGAGGACAAATGGTCAGCAATGATGAGAAAATTTATTAACAGTTCATATGAAGAAAAACTGGATACATGGGAATTCTTGAGCCTGAAAGATACAGGACTGGGTGAGAAGTTGTGTAGGAATACAAAATTATAAATAGAGAGGTTGAATATGAATGAGGTGTTCACTGTGTTTCCAAGCACAGGTATTGGGAGTAAGCACACATAACAGGCACACAGTCCAAAACAAGGGAAGTTAATATATAGTTAGGATGTGGAACTCAGTCCCAGATCATATAGTAGAGGCTGGCAGTATGGGCTCAAAACTGGACTTGACAAACTAACTCATGACTCATGACTGCAGCGGTTAAACATCAAAAAGCTTTTGAGACCTCACTAGAATATGAAAGATTACTCAAAAGAAATATATATATGAACCTTCTAATGGCCACTATTGAAAGCAGGGTATGAAGAGATGGAGCTGTGCTCTGCCTCACTATAGCTTCCTGCTTTCCGAACCTTTGCCTGCACTATCGACTAAAGATTGATAAAAGTGTTCAGCAAGACTCCAGGAACAGTATTACACACAGCAAGATTGTTTCAGAGTCTTACACTGCAGTTTGCTCTTGTTACAGTAAGAATAACTTAGTATAATTTGTCGAGAACTTGCCCTCCTTTATCTAGGCTGCAGCAATTTCAAAAGCATTTATCCAGCATATTCAGCATCAATGATTGTGCTGTCATTCGCTTTTTGCTGGCTATAATACGACAATGAATAGTAATACAGGGATGTTATTATTATTCCAAGTAGTACATCTATCAAAAATATCCCAAAGAGTTTTCTCTACATGCATGTACAATTTGTTGTGACTTGGTTCAGTTCCCTTAATGTTTTTGATATGTTCAGAACAGCATTCCCCCTGCTTACTTTTTTCCTTAACTGCCAAGGCATTTAATGCAAAGAGATTTCCTAATTTTCTCATTCACACTTCCCCCCTTAAAAACTTTGCCTTCAAACCCACTCAGGGCCCCACCTGAGATATGTGACTATAGCTTCCCATCCCTGCTAATTAAACAAATAGAGAAAATGTTGAGTCATAAAGCCCAGAAGATAGAGAAAATCCATTGCTATCTGTAAACATAGCACTCCAATAAGAGTATTTTCTGAAGTTTAGCTCACAGATGGCAAACATCTTATTAAAGTTATTATGCAAGTTTCTCAGAAAAGAGTTTATATGATTACAAAAAGATTTATAATGTCTTCAATTTACATGAACAATATTTCTCTTTATCACATTTTAAGTGTTGGTTCAATGCACATGGTTGATTGTATGAACCTATCTTTTATTGTCACTTGTGGTAGAGCAAGTTTCCTGAATGATCAATTTACTGAGCATGTCACTGTAGATATATTTATAAAGACTTATTCTAGAAAAGAAAATTTGATACTGATTTTATAGTGCTTTGCTACACGTATTTCTGGCTTGTTTTTAAAGCAAGATCATTTATCCGAGATGGGGAGATTTAAAAAATAAATTATTTAGCATATAATTTTTTTTTACTACCAATCTATTCACTGTGCAAAGCTGTAAACGTTTTTTTGTAAGTAATCACCAATACAGCAATTATTCAGGAGACAAATAGTCAATATTTTTTAAATGAGGGCACACAGAGTTATTAAGTGAATTTATCCTTACCCTAAAATGTCCATAAAAAGAAAATATGTTGAGAAATGCATAAAGAAATTTATAGAGCATATATATAGTATCTTCTAAAAATCTGAGACATCAACATAATCTAAGAAAGGAGTGCTGCTGTTCTGCTATTAATATAAATAATTCTGCCTTTTTATACTTGTAATTACATTACAGTACAAATAAAATTTGTATAGAAAACCTCAAGTACACAGTGCACTTTTTATGTAGAGAGCTACAAATCATTTTAATCTCTCAAGTGTCAGAAAATCCCTGAACATTGTAAATAAAACCCTAAAATGTTTTTTTTCTAGTCCACACATAGTCATTGTAAACTGGAATATTCAGAAGCAAGAAAACTAGACTAACTGACTTTTGTGGCACTCGAGAAACATATGAGCATAATTTTATTATTTTGAAAATACTGCAAAACTCAAAAATGGCTTATCCTAAATTTGAACCTGTCAATGTCTAAATGACTCCATAAACTAAAGCTTTCCTGCAGGTAGGTTCTATATACAGCACTAAATTTTAGCAATTCTTTAGTCACTTTTATGGCTACATATCCTTGGAATATTAGGATGATTTTTCTGTATTTTAGTTAACTATATACAACCAATAGGCAACATGGAATGCTGAAATATTCATTGGATAGGGCATGAGACATTTGTTTGCAGCACTGTCTCACCATTGATATCCCAGGTCTGGTTTTGAAACTGCATTTATGTTTTGCTGATACAGCATAAGAGCCATGATAAACTAGCATTCAGAAATTCAAATTATCGAATAGGACCTACTAGCATAGAAAATCTTGCTTTGTAAAAGTTTTCAAAGTAAAAAATCAATGAAAAAAAAAAACCTCCACTTTATTACAAAACAGTAAGAAAACTGAGGAATCATTCTTTCATGTGGAATTGAAATTAAAAAAAAAATGAAGATGTGCAGACTGAAATTCTCAGGTTTTAGTAACTCACCCTTAAAAAGAAGGGAGCTATTCAAAATACAGATGAAACAACACTACTTGTAATTTTTATGAAGGAAACTGAACACCGATATCATGTTTACATACCTTCCAGATAAATTAAAGAAAGACAAGGAAAGACAAGACAAAAATGTGCAGAAGCTAGGATGGAGAGTGACAATTTTATCTCTTTGACAGATACACACAAAACAAACAAGGAAGGCAAAGCTAAGTCTCAAAATTTTTCTCCTTTACAGGAAAGAAAAAGTAGGTTCTTATAGCTATCATACTGAAGGGAACACTGACCAAATTTGATATAACAACAGCCTCCAAGAAAAAGAAAAGCCCATAAATCTGCCTATACTCTTACCTGAGCTCAGAAAAAAAACACTTCTACTGCTTCTTTGTTTTGGTAATACATAACCAATTGGACCCGTGAAAGCATATATTACAAGAAAAAATTACTCACTCCATGATCCTAATAACAGTAATCACCAGATTTTCCATGAAAACAAATGCAATGAAAAATTAATCCATTCTTCCTCTGGTCACTGAGCAAATTACAGTAAATGGAAAATTATTTCAGATTAATAGTAATTTTACAGGAACAAAATGCTGTTCCAGATCTACACTTTTTCTCCCTATTCAATATTTCTCTCCTCTGAGGAGAAAAACAAACATGAAAGACAGTAATATATATGAGTTTAGGTGTAATGAGTTCCACATTCTTATAAATTAAGTATTGCTCTGTAGAGGCGCGATTAAAACAAGGTATCCTATTTTGCTGCAGGCTGTATATGGTCCCAAAATAAATCTTTACACTTTGCAAGGTGAGTATAAGAGGTACTAGTTCTACAACGCCTGTGTGTGAGCAAAACTATACAATCACAAACAACAAACTAAGAATTTCCAAGCTATTTTTTTTTCCTGTGTAAATCCAGCATAGTTAAATCTTTGTAGTGGTCCTGACTGTAAGGCCATTATGCACAGAGTAAAGAGACCCACACAGCAGCTTACATGAGCAATCCTCATGGTTTCTGCTGTGCTGTAAAGTCCCATGTCTCTGGGATAAGCCATGTAGAACTTGCTGCCTCGGTGTTCAGTGTAAAATGGATCGTTGTGATTATGTCCTGATGTTGACAACTGTGGAGGTTTTTTTACCATTACAAACTAACATAAGGAATTTGAAAGAATACTAGGGAGAAAGAGCTGTCTCAGGAAGACTGCTGTCCACAGGGTCCTTCATTCTGCCTTCTCCTGGCAGCTAATTTCACTTGCCCTAACAAGAAAACCCTGTTATTTCCTCTCTGTTTGAAAGAATTTCCAGATCAAGCACAGAAATGATTGGTAGGGCCTTGCTGTGCTTTCCTTAGCTGCAGAAACTAACCAAGGAAAGATTCAGGTCTACAGGGAAGTTATTTCATTATCTGGAGTCCATGAACTTTTACCAGCAGGAAATGAAGGAAGATGACTTTTCCTACCCTGAAGCTGAAGTGCTGTGCATTTGTAAGTAAAGAGTAGCCACAAATAAAGTCGCAATGGTTAGAACATTGAAATTTGCTGTACAGTCTAAACCTGGGCAGCATTGAGTGCATCTGGTGCGGTGGACTCCTGCAAGCAAACATGCATAGGTAAGTGTTCAGCAACTTTGGAGACTAAGTTTTCCCAATATTCCTAGGCAGAACCCAGATGATTCATATCTATCTTCTGAGCACTCTCTTAAGATTTCTTCTTTCCAATGTAAATATACCATCTATGTCAAGCAATGGATATAGGCAGAAAAACCTGCACACACAAGGGGAAAAAACCTTAACCCAAAACAAAACCAACCCCACAGACTTTTTATATCTGACACTATAGTAAAAAGCAGGCTGTCTTTGAAAAGCAGCATTTGACAACATAACAAATTCATCTGTGAGACGTTCACTGTTACATCCTCCATTATGAAGATGTTTTTAACACATTTAGGAACTGGTAAAAATCAAGAGAGCCTGAAAACCTTCAGCTAATGCTAGTCCCGTGCCTCAGTCGTTATTTTATAAAGACACAAATATCTCAATAAGGCAAATTTCTCCATCTCTGATCAAACCTGCAGTTGGTGTCCCTGGTATTGCTGAGCAGATCTGAGTATTCTTACACTGACACATCCTTGTGTGTTTGAAAGGAGGGCACTTGGCAACACCTTTGTCCTACTTTGCTCTGGTTCATTTATTTTTCGATCTGAAATTCCTCTGGCCATGCTTATTAGCGCCAGACAGTGTAGCCCCATTATTTCAAAGGAGCTGCCAACTACACTACAAATAAAGCCTTTCCTGAGACAGAAGCTTGCTTCTTATAGTCAAGCTTGATTTTATTTCATTAATGTGCTTGTTCATGTTCTGCCTAGATTTCAATCTGCAAACTTACCAGAAACAGCTATTTTTATCCCTAAAACATGGGCTCTCAAATCATGCACTCATTCATCCAGACTTTGGCATCTCAGTTGGTAAGGCAGACACATGAATTCACATACCTCATTTTTTATTGAATTTGGTTGAAGATATCTAGTGAGACAGCTGCACAGGTTGCTGCCTTTATCATTATACATCTCCAGAAGGGATGTGGGGTTTTTTTGTTTATTTGTTTGTTTGTTTGGGGGTTTTTGTTTTGTTTTGGGTTTTTTTGTTGTTGTTGTTGTTTTTTGTTTGTTTGGTTTTGTTTTGTTTTGTTTGTTTTGTTTTGTTGGGGTTTTGTTTTGTTTTGTTTGTTTTTTTTTAATTTGGCAGAGAAAAAAAATGAAACCAAACAATATTTTGTTGCTGCCATAACATTTCAGAAGCTTGTTATTCTGCAGTCCTCATTCTGTAGCTAATATCTTCTATTTTAAATTAGAAACCAGGATACCAAGGAGACCACTAGCCTGCTTATCAGGAAATAGGTTTAAATGTAGTCTAAAAACAAATGAAAACATTTCCCTCTTTTTTTTTTTTTTTTTTCAGTAAATATTTAATCTAGGTCTCTGTGGCCTTTGGCAAGTACAAAAGAGCTAAGAGATATCTTCTGCCCTTTAGCCACTTGACATTAAGATGCAGACAAAATAAAAACCAAAGCCCAAGATGATGGGAGAAATTTTGCTTTAGATCTTGGTGAGTAAGATTTAAGTTTAACTCAGTCCAAAATGTCAAGAAACCTTATTTCTTATCATGGTGGAAAAAAAAAAAGTACAAGAAAAATACTATGAGTTGAATAGAACATTTTTGTTTCATTGTGACCTCTTAGAAAAAGAATGTAAATGCGTAACCTGAGCTGATATTCCCCTCTTTGCTGGCTGATTCTTTCATCCATCCACAGAATCACAGCTTGAGTTGATAAAGTGCAACGAGAATTTTAACTCCTACTGAAGCAGAATATTATCTGAAAAGGTACAGTGCATGATATTTCATCTAGCAAGGATCCATTTTCATATTGAAACATGTGGAATAGTGTTTATTTTAATAATGAACAATGGCCATGCTCTGTCCCATATAAGAACAAATAAGTAAATTAAGTGTCAGAGAGAAATGTCTGGCCTCTCAGACATTTTTAACCTCTTCTGTTAAAAATCAGTTTTATATAAGGTTCATCTTTACATTAAGACAAAACTTAATGAAATCTCAGGAATGCCTACATCCCATAGGTTCTTACTCCTGTCTTGTATTCATGCTCCTGTGACTAACAACATTTATCTGGTTCAGTTACCTATCTAGCTAAAAAGTCACCATGCAAAAGATCGAAGAAAATTAAGCAAACCCAAAACCTATTCCTCCAAGCCTAGCTGTTAGCTATTAATCAGGTCATCAGCATGTAAGGGTTAATAAAGGCAACAGAGATATTGACTCCATATCTGTGGAGAAGAATTTTGTACCCCACTGTACTTTGTTTCACTTTTTATTTTAAATCAATCAATTGGCCAGCTGATAAATGCAGTCCCTTTCTGACTAGAACGATTGCAAGGAACAATACTATCCATACAAAAACTCTTGATATCTTCCAAATTATTACATATCTCAGTGTAATACAAGTCATACTGGATTTTTCTTCCACAAGCCTACTGCCAACAGTACATTGTTATTTGTTCCTGGGCTTCAGACATGTTTTATTCTAACAGTGTTTTAACTAGCTGTAGTTAGAAAAGCAGTTTACAGATAAAACTGTTTCACAAAAGCATGAATCTCAGTAATGAAATACCATATTTATATAATCCATTTTTCATTTAAAGAAACTGAATGGATTCTATAACACTTAAAAGCTAGATATATGCAGGGGAATAGACACTGTAACCACTCATTAATTTTGAATAAATATTTGAGTTACAATATTGAACTGGTTGGTATTTTAATTGTGATTGATTGATTTTATTTCTGCACATCACAAGCTTGTTGCATTTAATTTTATCAAGTCCCGCATGGATGCACCAGTATATTTTTACTCGCATTTTCTTTATTGTTTCCTTCCTGCATAAGAGGAGAAATGAGAGAAAAAAATAGAAAAAGGACAGAAAGGCTATCTGACAATGAAAAATGCTGCAAACTGAGAATAAAGCAGTAATAGGAAAAAAGAGTAGACAGAATGTGGAATAATGAAAGAATATGTAAATAATAAAAATAGTGATAAGAATAATACCATACATTGAAAGAAGAAAAAGAACAAAATCATTGGGGAAAAAATAGATGAGCCTAAGGACAAAACATTCCTATTTCATGACAGATTTCTTATGTTCAAACAATCAGGTTTGTTCTGTAGTGATACAAGCGTGCAAGAGATTTCTCTCTGTCCTTTCACCCCTCCCTCCAAAGCACAAGTGCACTTTAAGTGAGAAAAGAGCTACTGACTTGCACATTATGTCAATGGCCTGGCAGAAGGATTTTGATGTTTTGATGTTTTGATTGATAGGCTGAAGGACAAACCTCTGTGCAAGTGCTTTCTTTTTTTTTCCCTTTGGAGTAGTAATTATTAAATAGGTTTATCTGAAGCTCAAATTCCAAAAAATCTGGGAATATAATAAACCTCTTACAGAACTCCTGTGAGAGTTGTAGATGCTGCTGTCCAGTGATAATTCTCCTTACTGCCACCTTTCAGCCTTTCTTCCTGCTTGTTACTCCCCTTCCCTTTCTCTGAGAATCATTCCCTATTCATATTTAATTAATACTGGCAAGCTGCTAATAGCAATGTATTTTGATGAAACTACAAATTTTGAATGAAAAAGCAAAATTACTTGGAAATGTTTAGACTAACCTCTTCTGAGGCCAGGGGGCCAGGGCCATTAGGACAATTCTAGTACTGAAAATCCCCTGAGGGCCACAGATACTGGAGCCCTGGCTGCTCCTTGGAGACTCTTCTTGTGAGTTTCACAAAGATGGTTAGCAGTGACCAGAAAGGTCAGGGCTGTTTTGTTTTTTGGTTTTTTGGGGTTTTTTACCTGATTGCATGTACTAAGGGCAATTCCTTGTGGAAGCAACTTTATTTTCAAAAGGGAGTTTCTTCGTGCATTGACAATTAATATTGCGGTCTTGTGAAATCTGGAAGCTTTTGGCTGTGATACTGATAAGATTTAAACATTGGGAAAAAGGCTCAGCACCCACTGAGTGAAATGTCTGCCTTTTTCTTCCAATTCAATCATTATTTTCGGAGACTTTGACAATTCTTACACAGAGAAGAATCCCCTGAGATTACTTGGATTCTGAAAACAAGTTCTCTCATGAAATGTGCAAACATTTAATTCTCTGTTTGCAAAACATAAGGACAAAAGGGACTAACTATCCTCTTGCCTTTCAGAAATAATAGGATACAAATATTTATACACACATACAGTCTCTGAAAAGCTCACCTGAATGCCACTGGAACATTAAGCATAACCAATTTTCTGCTTTCCTTATATCTGGAACAAATTTGTTTATTCCGTGTATAATTCCAAACAGATCTTCACGTGGTGATGCTCTCTGCATACCGTACGCCAGCCTAATGTTCTACTCACCTTGGCAGAACTCCTTACTTGGCTGTGTCTAATGCTACCATCTATTATAGGTATGCAAACGAGTGCATAGCTAATGCTGAACATGAGACACAATACCTTTCTGAAACCCCAGTTTAAGTGTGTTGCTGTCTCACTGTGATTCAGTTGCACTGAAAGCTGACCAGGTCTGTGGAAAAGTGTCAGGCTTTTCTTTCAGCATGGTATTTTGCTTACACTGAAAATATGTAGTTCCCTGGACCAAGAAAGGAAAGGAATGGGAGAAGAGATAGTCAGCATAAGTTCCAACGTTTTCCCTAGTGACACTTGAAAGTTCCTTAAAAAAAATCTATAAGTGAGTGTGCTTAGGTCTACCAGAAGTTATAATAATCTGAAAGCATACTCCTATTTAGAGTCCCTAACCTTTTCTGACAAGGATGGACTGAAAGAAATATTTATCAGGTAATTATATTGTGTAAATTTGAACTAAGTCCAATAGAAATATGAAAAATAAGCACTACTTCACTTTTGTTATATGACTCAGTTTTTTTAATGCTATGGAAGATTTTTTTCTCACAGAGATAATAAATTAAAATATATTAATTTACATAATATTATTAGGTGTGTTTTATTTTTAGTATACATTTATGCATATATGCATACACAGATCTATAAAAAATATCTATAAGAAAACATTTAAAGAAGGCAAACAAGGGGAGGGGGAAGTGAGGGATATCTATATAATGGATGATTTGTTAATATTATTTTTATAAATAATTTGTCTGCATAAAAAAAAATGACCGAGTTTGGGCTATCCTACACATAAACTTTTCAGAAAAATGTAATACCTGTAGTGGAGTATCAGTGCCTGTTCCATTTTTATTTCCAACATAATTATGTTTGATTTTATAACTGGACTAAAAAACCTAGAACTTGCAATTTCACAATAAATTAAATACGAAATAACATTATTTAAGACTGTTCAGCATACTAATAAGACTATCAGTGTAATGAAACAAATATGACACAGTTAAAGAGGATTATTTTCTGTTCATCATGTTGCAAAATAGGCAAGGATTCATTCCTGGTCACTTAATGATTTTCTTTTCCTCTATGGTCTATTAGTATTGCAAGATTTCTGAGTCAGAGGGAAAATTATGCATGTTAGTTCCACAGCACATCTCAGAGGAACAGTTTTCTCATTACTTTGCTGAAATGATTTCTTGCCTATCAACCAATTCTTTGCTAAAGTATATAGTGTGCCACCATCTCACTTTAGCTTTAATTGTACTCATGGGAGAGTACACATTAGTGTCACCAAGTTTAATAAGTGACCTCTGATACCCTCTAGCTGCCTTTC